>NC_060283.1:51857431-52157431 GCF_021613505.1 Equus quagga | reverse complement strand
GTTAGATGATTATTACATTAAATAAGAACTCCTTTATAAATATAAATTAATTATATAGTATTTACTGTTTCAGTTGATCCTCTCTTTCAGTTCTCGCTTTCTGACCATCTTGAATATAGAACTGTATTTGGTCAGGGAAAATGGGTCACAGATTGCTAAGCTAGCTCCTCACCATGCAGTGGTTAAGAGCTGTTTGTTTTTCAAATACCTTAATTGTATGGTCTACCAGAAAAGAGCAGCACTGGAAATTATACCTCTGGACTAAATGCAACCAGATGGACAAAAACAACAAGGCGTTTGAAAAAGATAAATGCCCCACCATCCCCCTGTGGTTGGTTTTATCGCCAGTTAATTTTATAATGGCTTCTTCTGGAGCAGGGGGATATTCCCCAAGGCTAGGACTAGTCCCTCAGCAAAAACCAGGCAGCCTTCAGAGGGAAGGGTCCTCTTTGCCGCCTCTCTGGGTAGAAGTGGAGTAAGTGTTTTGGTTTAGGGGCTGGAGTAATGGGAGGAGCTGCTGGGAGGGTGGATTTCTAAGCTCAAGCAGCAACACGTCTCTCTTTGTTTTACAGTTCGCGTTGGTTTTCATTTTGCGGTGCCTTTTGCTAGATATAAAGCAGGGGTTTTAGTCTGGAGTTGGTGACTAGAGCTAAGGATGTGGGAAGCATGATATTAAATGATCTGGTTGGTTATCTGCAGGTTAAAGTTCCAGAATCCAGAGTTGCTGTTAGAAGAATATCCCACGTTGGATGAGAGTCGTGTGGACTCCTCAATGGACTCAGTGACACTGATCCCTGGATCTTTGTCCCTCTTCCCAGGACTATAATGTCCAGGCTCAAAACTAGCCCTTGTGGGTATGCATTAAAATCCGGGAAGAAGGATGCTGGACTGTTTCCAGGCCGTCAGTAATTGTATAGCATTTCTTGTAGTATATAATAAACATATTGGATTCTGGGTCGACAGTGATGGAAATGTGGAGAGAAAGTTCAGAAGGAAATGTAGATTGAAGACCTCCTTGACCCTCTTCTCATGAAACAGCTGCAATTTTCTGGGATTGGTTGAAAGATCACTTTGGAAAAAGACTTTTCCCTCCTCCACCCCATCTCCAACTCTGCCACCACTGCCGCCAACAGAAGGCCTTGAAAATAGAGGACAAGGAATTTAAGGCGCTCTAAGTGTCTGCGTTATAAAAGAAAATCGATGAAATAGTGAGGCCTGGCATCTCCTGAGGTTTGAATAGGCTCATAGAGTTAAAATAAAATGATCAAGTAGTTAACATTTCTTCCTCTTTCCTTCTAGAAAAGTTTCAGCTATGACCTTTGGGTGTCTATGCCTAAGTCAGTCAATAGTTACAAGTCTCCGGTGATCACTCCTTGTAAAATCCTCATTCCCTCCATAAGGTCTTATCCTTTCCCCGAAATCCTTGCTCTTGAATTCTCCTCCACCAGAAAACATCAAATTATGTATTTTAAGCATCTTCAGTTTATGTCCATTAAATATTAACAAAGCTGTTTAAAAACCCTCTGACTTTCTCATCAGTCTTAGGTTGGATTGCAGTCTTTTAAAAAAAATTTAATTTGAAAAAATTATGCAAAATTTACGTACAATGAGATGCACAGCTTTTCACTATAAAATTTTATGTGTTTTGGTAAATGTATACATCCATATAGCTACCATTCCAATCAATATTCACAATATTTTAATCACCGTAAAAGTTTCCCTCATGTGCCTTCCAATGGGCCCATACCCCATAAGAAAGCCCTTCTCATTTGTTTCACACGTGGATTAATTTTGCCTGTTCTTAAACTTCAGAAAAGTTTGTTATTGATTACATAGTGTTTACTGTTTTCAGTCTATCCTCTCTCTTCAACTTAATGATTTTTAAATTTATGCTTGTCGCTGCAGTTAATTATTTTTTATTGCTGTATAGTATATCACTGTATAAATATCTCACAATTTGTTTATCAATTCTTCTGGTCATTGACATTTGGAGTGATTCTAACTTTTGGGTGATATGAACAAAGCTGATACGAACTTCATGCAAGTCTTTTTGTAGATGCATGCTTTGTTTTCCCTTGTATGAATATGTAAGAGTGGAATTGCTTGGTCGTAAGGAAGATGTATACTTAATGTTTTTTACTGAGACGTAATTTAAATACCATAAAATTTACCCTTTTAAAGTGAATTTTTCAGTAGTTTTTGGTGTGGTCACAAGGTTATATAATGATCACCACTAACTCAGAATATTTTCATTCTTCCCAAAATAAACCCCATACATATTATGAGTCAGTCCTCATTCCTCCCTACTCCAGTCCCTTACAGCTACTAATCTACTTTCTACGTCTGCATGTTTGCCTTTTCTAGGCATTTCATATAAATGGAATAATACAATATATGGTCTTTTGTGTCTGGCTTCTTTCACTTAGCATAATGTTTTCAAGATTCATCCATGTTGTAACACGTATAAACACTTCATTCACTTTATGGCTAAGTAACATTCCATTGCATGGTTACACCACCTTTTGTTTATTCATTCATCAGTAGACAAACACTTAGGTTGTTTCCACTTTTTGGCTATTTTGAGAGGTACTGCAATGGATATTTACGTACACGTTTTTGTGTGAATCTATTTTATTCAGTTCTCTTGAATATACAACTAAGAGTGGAATCGCTGGGTCATATGGTAACTCTCTATTTAACTTTTTGAGGAAGTGCCAAACTGTTTTCCATTCTTCATTCCTCCAGCAATGCATGAGGGCTCCAAAATTTTGGTTGTAGCCAAAATTATTGGGTGTGAAGTAGTATTTCATTTTGGTTTTGATTCGCATTTTCCTATTGACTAATGATGCCTTTCATGTGCTCATTGGTCATTTATCTATCTTCTTTGGAGACATGTCTATTCAAATACTTTACCCATTTTTAGTTGGGTTATTTGCCTTTTTATTGGTGAGTTGTTGTAAGAGTTCTTCATATATTCTGAATACTAGACTATCAGATATGTGATTTGCAAAAATGTCCCCCAATCTGTGGATTGTATTTTTGCTCTCTTAATACTACCCTTTGAAGAATAAAAGTTTCAAATTTTGATGAAGTCCAATTTATCTATTTTTTCTTTTGTTGCTTGTGCTCTTGGTGTCATATCTAAGAAATGATTACCTAATCTAGGGCTATGAAGACTTACTCTTATGTTTTCTCCCAAGAGTTTTTTTTCTAATTTTTAGCTTTCACTTTTAAGTTTTTATGTATTTTGAGCTAATTTTTGGGTATGTGGTGAGGAAGAAGTCTCCTTTTATTCTTTTGCAGATGTCCAGTTGTCCCAACATTATTTGTTGAAAAGACTATTCTTTCCCTCATTGAATTGTTTTGACACCCTGGTTGACAATTTATAGCTTTATTTCTGGACTTTCAAGTTTTTTTTTTCATGATTTATAAGTCTATCCTTGTGCCAGTGACAAACAGTCTTGATTACTGTAGCTATGCAGTAATTTTTCAAATTAGGAAATATAAGCCTTCCAACCTTGTTCTTTTCAAAGATTGTTTTGGCTATTCTGGGTCTTTTGTATTTCCATATGAATTTTGGGATGAGCTTGTCAATTTCAACAAAAAGGCAGCTGAGATTTTGATACTGATTCCATTGAATCCATAGATCAACTGTGGGAATATTACCCTCCAAAGAATGTTGTCTTCTAATCCCAGAGCATGGATACATTTTCACTAATTGAGATCTTCTTTAATCTTTCAGTGATGTTTTGTAGTTTTCAGTGTACAAGTATTGCATTTATTTTGTTAAATTTTTTAATGCTATCGTAAATGCAATCATTCTCTTAATTTTATTTTCAGATTGTTTCTTGCTAGTGTATAGCAATGCAATTGATTTTTGTATATTGATCTTATATCCTGCAACCTTGCAAAACTAATTAATTATCTCTAGTCATTTTTGCATGTGTAGTTTTCTTAGAAGTTTCTAAGTACAAGATCATGTCATCTGAAAATATAGATAGTTTCACTTTTCCTTTGCAATCTATATGTCTTTTATTCACTTTTCTTGATTAATTTCCCTGGCTAGAACTTCCAGTACAGTGTTGAGAAGAAATAGCAGGAGTGGACATCCTTTTCTTATTCCTGGTCTGAGGAGGAAAGTTTTCGTATTTTGCATTAATGTGATATAATCTTAATGTTCTCGTAGATGTTCTTGATCAGATTGACTAAATTCCCTTTTACCCCTAGTTTAAGTGTTTGCATCATGAAAAGGTTTTGAATGTTGTCAGATGATTTTTCTTCATCTATTTACATAATATGATATTTCTGTCCTTTGTTTTATTAATATTTTGTGTTAAATTTCTTGATTTTCATATGTTGAGCCGAGCTTGAATTCTTGGGATAAGTCCTAATTTATCCCGGTGTATGGTCCTTTTCATATGTTTCTGGATTAAGTTTGCTTGCATTTTGTTGAAGATTTTCGTATCTATATTCTTAAGGGATATTGGTCTGTGTGTTTTCTTCCTTGTGATGTCTTTGGTTTTGGTATCAAGTTAACACAGACCTCACAGAATATGTTAAGTGTTTTACATTCTTCTATTTTTTTTGGAAGAGTTTGTGAAAGATTAGTGTTAATTCTTTAAACATTTGGTAAAATTCACCAGTAAAGCAAGTTGGTCCTAGGCTTTTCTTTATTGGAAGGTTTTTTTATTATTAATTCTAACTTTTTACTTGTTATAAGTTTATCCTGGGGGCCGACCCAGTGGCGCAGTGGTTAAGTGTGCACATTCCACTTCTTGGTGGCCCGGGGTTCGCTGGTTCGATCCCGGGTGCAGACATGGCACCGCTTGGCACACCATGCTGTGGTAGGTGTCCCACATATAAAGTAGAGGAAGATGGGCACGGATGTTAGCTCAGGGCCAGGCTTCCTCAGAAAAAAGAGGAGGACTGGCAGTAGTTTGCGCAGGGCTAATCTTTCTCAAAAAAAAAAAAAAAAGTTTATCCGGATTTTCTATTTCTTCTTGAGTCAGTTTTGATAGTTTGTGTGTTTTTAGAAATTAGTCCATTTCATCAAGGTTACCTATGTTGTTGGTATAAAATTATTTATTGTACTCCCTTAAAATTGCTTTTATTACTGCAAGATTGGTAGTAATGTCATCTCTTTCATTCCTTATTTTAGTAACATGAATCTTCTCTCTTTTTTTCTTCGTCAGTCTAGCTACTGGCTTGTCAATTTTCTTGATCTTTTCGAAGAAATAACTTTTGGTTTTAATTTCTCCCTTGTTTTCTATCCTCTATTTTATTTATTTCCACTCAAATACTTATTATTTCCATTCTTCTGCTTGCTTTTGGTTTAGTTTGCTCTACTTTTTCTAGTTTCATATGGTGGAAGATTAGGTTATTGATTTAAGATGTTTAAAATGTAGCTATAAATCTCCCTTTGAGCACAGCTTTCTCTGCATTCTATAAGTTTTGGTATAGTCTGTTCATTTTCATTCATCTCAAAATATTCTCTAATTTCCCTTACGATTTCTTCTTTCACCCATGGTTATTTAGAGTATGCTATTTAATTTCCACATATTTGTGAATTTTTAAAATTTCCTTCAGTTATGGATTTCTAATTTCATTCCAATGTGGTTGGAGAAGGTCCTATTAAACTTGTGGAGACATTTTATGGCCCAAAAAAGGTACCTCCTAGAGAATGTTCCATATGCACTTAAGAGGAGTGCACATTCTGTAACTGCTGGATGGAGTGGTCTGTAGATACCTATTAGTTCTCATTGGTTTATACTGCTGTCCAAGTCTTTGATTTCCTTGTTGGTCTTCTGTCCATCCATTTCTATATCCATTAATCAAAGTGAGATATTGAAATCTCCAATTATTATTGTTGAATTATCCATTTCTCCCTTCAATTCTATAAGTCTTTGCTTTATAAATTTTGGGACCTTGTTGTTAGGTGTATCTATATTTATAATTGTTATATCTTCTTGATGAATTGTCCCTTTAATTATTATAAAATGTCCTTCTTTGTTTCTAGTAATAATTTTTACCTTAAAGTCTATTTTATCTAATATTAGTAAAGCCACTTGAGTTCTCTTTTAGATACTGTTTGCATGGTGCACATTTTTCCATTCTCTTACTATCAACTATTTGTGTCTTTGAATCTAAGTGTGTCTCTTGTAGAAAACACGTAGTTCAATCATAATTTTTAAACCATTCTGCTGATCTCTGTCTTTTAATTGGAGTGTTTAATTGATGTACATTTAATGTAATTCCTGGTAAGGTAGAATTTACACCTGCCATTTTGCTATTAGTTTTCTATGTTTTATGCTTCTTCTGTTCCTCTATTCCTCCATTATTGCTTTCTTTTGGGTTAAGTAGATATTTTCTAGTGTACCAATTTAATTTCCTGTTGTTTCTTTTATTATATTTTTGAGTTTTTTCTTAGTGATTCCCCTGAGGCTTCCAATTAACATCTTAATTAATTAATTTCAGATTAATATCAACTTAATTTCAATGGTATACAAAAAATTTTGTTGCTATATTATCTTCATTCACTCTTCCTCCCTTGTGCTATTATTGTCATACAAATTACGTCTTCATACATTGTGTGTACATCAGCAAAGATTATGACAACTGCTTTATGTAGTCTTATCAGATAGGAGAGCCAAAGGGTTACAAAAATACCTGTATACTGTCTTTTATGTTTATCTATGTAGTTACCTTTACCTGTGCTCTTTATTTCTTCTTGTGAATTTGAGTTATTCTTTAGCGACATTTCATTTCATCTTGAAGGACTGCCTTTAATGTTTATTGTAGGGCAGGTATCCTAGCAGAGAATTTGCTCAGTTTTTATTTACTTGCTTCAATTTCTCATTCATTTTTGAAGGATTAATTTACTAAATATTGAATTCTCGGTAGATAATTTTTTTTACTTCAATGCTTTGAATACGTTATCCCATTGACTTTGCCTCCATGGTGTCTTATGAGAAACCAGTTGTTAATTATATTGAAGATAGCTTGTGCATGATGAATCACTTGTCTCTTTCTGTTTCCAATATTCTCTTTTTGGCTTTGGCTTTTAACAGTTTGTTTAATATGTCTAGGTGTGCATCTCTTTGCTTATCCTGCTTAGAGTTCCTTTAGCTTCTTGGATGTGTAGATTAATATTTTTCATAAAATTTGGAGAGTTTTGGACATTATTTCTTAAAAAAAATTCTTTCTGTCCCTTTCTCTGTCTTCTCTCCTTCTGGGGCAGAACATCACATTGTGTAGATGTTGTTACTGGTGTCCCAACAAGTCTCTGAGTCTCTGTTCTTTTTTCTTCATTCTTTTTTCTTTCTTTTCTTTAGACAGGATAATCTCAATTGACCTATCGTCAAGTTTGCTGATTCTGTGTTCTGCTTGCTTAAATATGCTGTTGAGCCCCTCTAGTGAATTTTTCATTTCAGTAGTACTTTTTAAGCCCAGAATTTCAATTTGGTTCTTTTTTTAATAATTTCCATTTCTTTACTAATATCCTCTATCAATATCAATATTGATATTCCTTTAGTTTCCTAAAGGAATGGTTTCTTTTAGTTCTTTGAACATATTTCACATAGCTGAATTAAAGTTTTTGTCTAGTAATTCCAACATATGTGCTTTATCAAGAACAATTTTTACCAATTGCTTTTTTTCTTGTGTATAAACCATAATTTCTTGTTTCTCTGCATCCTTCATAAGTTTTTTTGTTGAAAATGGAATATTTTAAATACAATATGAAAACTCTGGAAATCAGATACTTCCCTCTCCTGAGGGTTTGTTGTTGTTGCTGTGGATATTTTCTGTTTGTTTGAAGAACTTTCAAGAACTAATTCTATAAAACCTATATTGTTGTCATGTGTAGCCCCTAAAGTCTCTGTTTGGTTATCTTAGTGATCAGCTAATGATTAGACAGAGATCCATTTAATTGCCTGGAATCAGTGAGCTTCCCAGTGTTTGTCAAGGTTTCTGTGTGCATATTTGGGTATGCCTTCAAAATACAGCCGGACAGGTCACACTCTGCCTCAGCCTTCTCTTCCTCCTTGCTCAGAGCCTCAAGGTCAGCCAAAGGTGAGAGCTTAGGGCCTTCTTAGGTCTTTCCTGAGCATGCACATAGCTTTTGGCATTTGCACAGCTGTACATATGCATGCAGCTTTCTAGATTCCCAGGAATATGTCAGAGATTTTCAAAGCCCCTATGCTCATTTCATTTTCCAGATTTTTCTTTTAAACTTTTTGTTTAGCCTATTGTTTGCCCCAACTGTTATCCACTAATTTAGGCAACCACAAAGATAAACAATTGGTTCTAATTGTTTTTAGCAAACACCTCTGGGGAAAGGCTTTCTGTACTGGGAGAGCTCCAAGTTGGGTCAAATACACTCAACCTTGCAAGTGGGAACTTCTGTGAATCCACCAGGCACATAATAACAATTCTCTGGGAATTAGGCTTTGAAGGAACTCTAACCATGTTCTGCCCTCTTTGGTGGCTACCAGGCTGCTGATTTTTACCATGACTGTAGGGTGATTTTCATGGCTACTGTGGTGCTAGAGAGACAAGGATAGAAACAAGGAAAGTTAAAACACCTCAAAGCTCATTGTTTGTACCAAGATTTAGCTGTTTTTCTTCTGCACATGCACGTCAGATTGCTGCATGCATTTGGTTAATTTCCAGAGTTCAAAAAGTTGATTATGACGTTTCTTGCAAGTTTTCTCATTGCCTTTATGGAGAAGAGAATTTTCAAGGTGCTTTATTCCACTACTTTTGCTTACATCATTCTCTGAATGTTTAAGCTTATAAGAAATGTCCAACCATTTTCCCAAGTGGATGTATCATTTTACACTTCCACTGGCAATGTATGAGTGTCCCAGTTTCTCCACATGCTCATGAAGATTTCTTGTTGTCAGTATATTTCAGTTTGGTCTGTTCAATTATTTTTTCCCATTTTTATTTGGTGGTTTGTATTTAATTCTGTTGCAAGATTTCGTTACATATTTTGGATAAATGTCCTTTAACAGATATTATGTATTGCAGATATTTTCTCCCGCTTTCTTTTCTTAATGATGACTTTTGAAGTGCAGAGGTTTTTTTGTTTGTCTTTTGTTAGTGTCATTTCATGAAGTCCAATTGATTATTTTTTCCTTTATGATTCAATCTTTTCGTTTTCTCCCTAAAAAATCGTTGCTCACTCAAATGTTGCAAAGATATCTAATATGTTTCCTTTCAGAAACTTTGAAGTTTTTGTTTTTACATCTAAGTCTGTGATCCAACTCAATTTTATATTTGTTGTGAAGTAGGCATAGAAGTTCATTTTTTTTTTTTGCATATTTATTTGTTTCACCACCATGTTTTTGAAAATACTATTCTATCCCCATTGAATTTCCTTGATGCTTTGTGTGAATGTCAATTCACATATATGTGTTGGTCTGTTTCGGGGCTCTCTGATCAGATTTATTGCTCTAGTTGTCCATTCTCACACAAATACCACGCTGGATTAATTACCAAAGCTATGTAGTAAGTCCTGAAATGATATGTGAGTTACCTCACTTTGTCTTGTTTTTTCAAATTTTTTGGTTATTCTAGTTATTTGCATTTTTATATATATCTTAGAGTGTAATGTCTAACAAAGGCTGTTGGGATTTTTAATTTGTAAATCAATTTGGAAGAATTGGTATCAACCAGTGTTGTCTTTCAATCCATGTACTCAGAATATCTCTCCATTTACTTGTGTGCTTTCATTTTTCTCAGCCTGTTGTGTAGTTTCCAGTATAGTAGCCTTGCATACCTGTTGTTAAGTTTATTTCAAAATATTTTATGCTTTTACATGCTACTAGAAAAGGATTTTTAACTTATATTTTTCAATTCTTTTCTGCTATCATTCATTTTTTTGTATTAGGCTTGTATCCTGCAAACTCGCTAAATTTACTTATTAATTCTAGTATTTGTTTTATAATTCCCTTAGGTTTTTTTTAAAATGTAAACAATTCTATCATCTGCAATTAAAAATGCTTTTACTTCTTTCTTTTTTATCTGTATGCTTTAAATTTCCTTACCTTGCTTTATTGCACTGGCCTTGAGCTTCAGGACAATATTGAATAAAAATGGCTATAGCAGACATTGTCACCTTCTTCCCAATCATAGGGAGAAAATATACAATATTTCATAATTGTTATGGTATTAACAGTAGAGGGTTGTTTTTAAAACTTGTTTGGGAATTTTGGTGCGGGGGGCATGATCTTTATTGGGTTGAGGAAATTCCCTTATTCCTAGTTTTCTGAGAGTTTTTTTTTCCAATCATAAATGAGTGATACTCTTTTTCAGATACCTTTTCTTTGCAGCTACTGAGATGACCGTGTGATTGGGTTTCTCTTTATTCTGTTACTGCAGTAAATTTAACTGTTAAACTAATCTGCATTCCTAGAATAAACATCGCTTGGTCTTTTTATATATTGCTCAATTTGGTTTCTTAATTTGTTTTCAAGGATTTTTGTGTCTATATTCATGGTGAGGAGATATTGGTCAGTAATTTTCCTTTCTTTCAAAGTCTTTGATGCCTTTGACAGTTTTGATATCAGAGTTACATTGCCCTCACAAAACAAATTAGAGACTCTTTCCCCTTTCTCTATTTTCTGAAATAGTTTGTGTACTACTGATATTATTTTTTCCTTACTTTTTTGATAGAATTCTCCAGCAAAACTATCTGGGCTGGAGGGTTTCTTTGTAGGAAGCTTTCTTATTGTGAATTCAATTTCTGTAATAGACAAAGAGTTCTTCAAAATTTCTATTTCTCTTTTTGTCAATTTTAGTAGGATGTATTTTTAAAGACGGTTGTCCTTTTCTTTTAAGGTGTAGAATTATTGACATACATTTGTTTATAAATACTTATTGTCTTTTTAATATCTGTAATGTATGTAGGATATCATCTCTTTTATTCCTGATATTCGCATGGTATGTTTTCTTTTTTTCTTCATCAGTTTTGCCAAAGATTTACCAATTTCACTAACATCCTTAAAGAACAAACTTTTTGCCCTGATTGTTTTATCTACTGTTTGTGCACTGTTTATTTCATCTATTTTTGCTCCCACTGAATGGAGGAGTCTCATATCTCAATTGGTTCAGTGTGTAGACAACCCTGAAAGAATTTCTAGAATAACTTTTGTTCTATTCAATGCAATTACGCCTCTGCTTGTAATACTGGAATTTTTTTGTTCATCGCTTTCTTTGGTTCAGGACATGAGAAAGCAAATTTATCATGCTGAATTCTTTTTTCGTTTGTCACTTTCTTTGGTTCAGGACATGGAGAAGTAATGTGGAGTAGTGTAAAGTCCTCTGATCTTGGACCCAACATTTCAAAACTGTTCAAAATTTAACCTTTCTTATCCTCAATCTTTTTATACATAAAATAGGATACTAATGATTAAATAACATTTATGTGAAGTGCCTGGAACGTAGTAGGCATTCTCCGATGGTTGACTTCAGGACCAGAGAGGTTCCTCATTGTCTAGGCAGCCTGTTGACCAGTAGCTTTTATTTAACGTATAACCTGATTATACATGCTTCAGATACATCTAATCTATGATGGGAATAATTCTCAAGATGAATAATTCTCAAAAAAGCTTTCTTAAGGTATTTATAAATATTCTTTAGCGGTTATCTTTCTCTAAATGTCATCTGGAGGATGCTAAAGTAAACTATCCTGAGAGTTTAGTAAACATCAGCCTGCAGTTCAAAATGACTCTGTCTTCTTTTCGTTTAATTTTTGTGAAAATCTCTTCCCTTGGGAAAACTCTGCTCTCTGAAAGCTGGCTGTATCAGTTAGCTTTCATCTCCAAAGTTAGTAGAGTGAAACAATAGCTACTAAGTTAACCAAATTGTAGTTCAGTAATTTAGGTTAAGCTCAGCTAGGTGTCCTGCTGCTGGTCTCAGCTAGACTTACTCTGGATTTTCAGTTAGCTGTTGGTCAGCTAGGTAAGTCTGCTTCTGGAGTTTGGCTGATTGTTGATTGGGGTAATGAGGGAGAGTGCTGCTTGTTTCTCACCTTCCAGCAAAATATCCAAAGCTTGTTCATATGGTGGCTCCAGATTCCAAGAGAGCAAGAGGGCAAGCTCCTGTATGTGACTGCTTTCCAAGCCTCTGCTTGTATTACATTTGCTAACGTCTTGTTGGTGAAAGCAAGTTACCTGGCCAATCACTATTTCAAGGGGTGAAGACTAGACTCCGCCATTTGATGAGAGTCAACTGCAAAGAATTAGGGCCGTTTTTGTTATCTACTCTGTTGGCTCTGGCTGTAGTAGGAGCAATATGAAGCAAGAAGGAGGTGTTCCTCATTATTATCCCCAGGAAGTTGACAAAGTCGTGCCCTGCGTCAGAAGGATGGTTGGGACACACCCTACAGCATCATCAGCTAAGGCTTTAATCTGTGAAGAGCTTTCCTGCAAATCAACAAATACATTCCACTTGGAGACTGCTAGAAAAGCATTTGATGCTCCAGATAGCAGAAATATAAACTTTTTTGGTTATCTTTCCCCTGTTCTTCTTCCTCTGTCTCTCAACCATCCTACTTTCCAACTCATTTGATGTCTTTTATAAAAGCCTGCCACTGATGTCCTGGACTTGGCCCCTGTGAATGGTTAGGAAAAGTGCCAAATACCTGCTGCTTTATAATAATGGGGCATGAGGCTCAAAGCCCCAAAAATAAGATCAAAGAGATCTGATAATTCTCAAATCCAATTTTGGCTCCTTTTACGTTGAGGTCGCAGCAGGAGAGCAAAAATACGTAACTTGCACACTCACCATACCTCTGGCCATGAGTGCTTTCAAACACACGAAAACTGAAACACACAAAGATTTATTTCAGCAACTATGCTGTCTAGGACGGGGTGAGGGTAGATGAGCAGGAGGGAAAGAAAAAGGAGATGTTTTCTCTTATACCACAGGTTCACATTTCCTTCTGTCACAGAGACACTGAGGCAGCTCTTTTGCTAGCATTTGTGCTTACTCTCCCAATATTTCTCTTCAACATCATCTCATCATTATCAGAAGTTGCATCAGTCCGGTATTGTGTAATAAACCACACCAAAACCCAGTGGCTTGAAGCAATAAACATTTACTGCGTATCATGAGTTCTGCTGATCTGACCCAGCCCTCAGCTAAGCTTCCTTGGGCTCACTCATAGAGTGGTTATCAGCTACAGATCACGAGGGGACCGGCCAGTCTGGGACGGCCTCGGCTCGGAAAAGTTATCCTTCCTCCATGCGTCTCTCACATTCCTCCAGCAGGTTATCCCGGGCGTATCCTCATGTTCATGGCTAAGGAACAAGAGTGACAAGAAAGTAAACACCACTCCACAAGTGTTTTCAAGACTCTGCTTGTATCTTGTTTGCTAACTCCCCTTGGCCAAAGCTAGTCATACGCCTGAGCCCAGAGAGAAGGGCTCAGTCAGAACATCTTGTCCAAGATGGTTGTAGTGAAAAACTAGAGACATCAGTACCATCAATTTCCCATCCTAGTTGTGTAAAATTGTGGCGATTTAAAAAATAGAATTGCCACATTATTGAATGAGCCACAGTCCCAGACTTGCCCTTGAGGGTCTTTATCTGGGTCAGTCATTTCTGGGGGGATTTCTTCCACACCTCAATGTCAGTGTGTTTTTCTGAGACTCAAGTCAGCCTGGGTGGGTGAGGGTGGCGAGGAGGAGGGTGATGGAGGTAGCCAGTCTGTTGGTTTCCCTCGTGGGTGTACAAATGTATGAGTCCTGGACTGGTGTTAGCCCTGTGTCTTCTCTCCTCTGACCACATGCCAGATTGCATCCAGAGGGCTGACCTGTAGAAGAAAGGCTCTCAGCTATTGAGCAGCAGAACTCGGCCTCTGATGCACAGATTTCCCTCACTGAGCCCAGGGCTGCCCCTCTCAGCACCCAGTTTTCCTATGTGGATAATAGGAAGAATCAACTGTCAGAGACAGCTTATGGCATGTAAGTGTGTGTGTGTATGGTGGCATTAATCTGAATATAGGATGCTGTGCTAAATGTGTGAGAGTGAGGCACTTCCTAGAATCCATCTTCTTAACTATCTTTCCAACTTATTGCTGGCTAAAAGATGTGACCATGATGTAATCAAGTATGGATGTGACAAAAAGAAATTCCATTAGATGGTAAAAATGATCTGTGGTTAAAAAATAAACCATCCTAAGTGCTGAAATGCATCATCCTGGAATGTTGGAGGTCTCTCTTTGGATGATCTTGGGACCTGAGCCTCGGCCATATGTCTAGGTTGGACTTGGTAAAGGGTGGTTTAGACAAAGGGGGCAGTTCTGTTCAGATCTTCTGAACTGTATAAGCTGTGGTTAATCTCTTTCCACCTCCAGCAGCGTCCACTGCCAGGAGCTGCCTTGCCCGACAACCACTGTTTCTGACCTCTCTTGGACTCTGAGATGGCCTTAGAGTCACTCTCCCTCCTTCTTCCAGAGCACAGAGAGGCTCCAGGGTCCCCACCCGAGCCCTCATGGCAACCATGCAGCGACTGAGATCCTCACACCCTCAGCCTGCCTCTGGAGCGAGGTCACAAGGTATTTCCATCCCATGACCGAGGCGTGAACCACAGCCCAAAGGGAGGAAGCGCCTTCAGAGCCTGGGCACCAAGGTGCAATAAGATTTCAAGGTTTTGCAAGTGCTTTTTAAAAAATTTTTCTTTTTATATCTCTCTCTTTCTCTTGTGCAAAAATAGTTATCCTATTACTTTCAGGAAACTATTTCCTTTGGAAAGTATGAAAGTCTTCAACTTATCTCCAATTCAAAAATAAATGCATTTCAAAAATTTGCTGAGGCGTAAGCATATCTTTTTCAGCTTCTTTCCCCATGGGTACTGGAAAATGCTTAAAAGCAGATTCTCTTTGGGATTCCTCAGTGTCCTGAGACAGATATTCCACGACCACAACCTTCCTCAATAAATGTGTCATTACTGAGCCTATTATAGGTGCCGCGGGAGATCCAAAGAAGATCAATGCATGGATGTCACCCTCAGAAAGTGCCACCTCTACGGAATACATTATTGAACAGTATCAGACAGGATAAGATCATAGGATTCTGGAGCTAGCAGGCATCTTGCAGAGCTCAAAGCACTTATTTTGCTTATGAGACACAGAGTCCCAGAAAGTTCACCTAACATTTCATTTCCAGAGTCATACCCAAAAGTAGATCTCACTCTCAGGCCAAACGGTATCTCTGAGGATTATGACTGTTTGGTGGAGAGAAAACAACGTGAGCCTATGTAGCAGGGGAGTGACCATAAAAGTCTTGCCCTAATCTCATAAATGGAAGGTCCCATGTTAGACCCTCTGCCAGGTCTTAACAGTGAGAAGAATTGATGCAATTACAGGGTATGAGCACATCGTGGATGCCTAATTTTCTGTCTGCTCACCTTCCTCTGGAGAATGGGCTTGCCCGCTCATTCTGTTCTCCATGTTCCCCAGCTGATGCACTAATCGAAAGGTTACCATGAAAGCATCATATGGATGTGAACAAACTTGGCCTCTAGTCTGGGGTGATTGACTTAGTGGTGGCCACATGAATACAGTCCTTTCCAAGGCCCATTGGAACTGGAACTGAGCAGCCAGTTTCTCTGCATCACACGTGAAGCTCAGGTGTTGTTGGCTGGCAGTCACATATGTATGCTTTTTCTTTGTGGCAACAGGGAAAGCCAAGGTTGTCCACTGAGCAAAAGAAGAAGGAAGTAGCTGTGTGGGGGAAAACAGAGACTAAAGACAGGAAGACAGTCTATGCATTAAAGTTTGTCCTTTCAACTGTTTTTAGTGTCCAACGATATTTCTGTTTGGGAGTTTTTGTGAGATTCCCCAGTATAGATACAGTAAATGACTTTTAGTGCTTAAGCTAGTGTGAGTTGAGTTTCTATCACGAATGATGAATACACAGCAGTGAAAGATTATTGAATTCTATGAAAGTCTCTTAGATAAATTAATACATTTTAGAAAATGAGGGAGTGAGAGTTAGTGTATGGGCCCAGAGCAGACTGAGATATAAAAACCAGGCTCTTATAATAAACTGCAGTTAATGATGAATCCTCCTGGAGAGCCTTCCTGACGTTGTCAGTAGGTTGACCTGATCAGAGAAGAGCAGGAGAGGGCAGCTGTGGTCTTGGCTCCCTGGTCCCTGAGGGAACCAGAAGATACTTTCCCACCAGGTTATTGTGTCTAAAGTTGAGGACACTCATGCAAAGGAGGTCTAAATTCAGAACGGCCCAGGTTTGAAAGAAGTAAAGAAAGTCAATGGCTAGGGCCATCTTTATATGCAGCAGCAGTCTGGAAGCTAGTGAGCTCCTGAAAATGATGGTATTCGACTTGAGCCAGGGCGTGTGGCAGGGCTACTGTAGAAGTGATGGAAACATCTATCGGGAGACGAGAAAATGGGCTCCTAGCACTCCTTTACCCCAAGATTCTTGCATTCTGATTTAGGCTCTAAGAGATAAGAGAGATGAGCCAGATAGGAAACTGGCCTCCAAGGAATCTGATTCCTCACATTCAGCCTGTGCTTTGAAAACCTCGACTAGAACTGGTCCCCTTTCATTCCCACGATCCCGTTTAACATCACTACTCCTCCCTCTCCCGTCCCTTCCTCTTCTCGGGATCCTCTGCTCAGTTCTCCAGCGAAATTGCCTCTCCTCTCCTCTTCCTAAACTTTTTCCAGGCAGAATACCATCCCTGAGACATAACCCTCCAATCTTTTCCTTGAAAGGTCTGCCTTCTTTCATTTTTCTAGCAACTTCCAAACAGAGCCCTTTTGCGTAAAATCTTTTTCCTAGGATGATCAGGGAAATAAGAGATGATAATTCCCCCTTGCTCTTTTCTGTCTGAATCTCCTCCTCCTCACTTAATGCTTCATTCCATCTAAATCTAAACCACTGACTTAGGCAAAATGGAAATAATTTGCTCTGTCTATTTACAGATACATCTAACTTAAATTATACCATTGTCTACCCTTGGTGATTTGGGATGGTGGGGTCCCAGAGGCTTTTAGGATCATGTGACCACAAGAGGAAACTGTTTTCTAGAACAATCTATATGAATCCACCTTGGATGGCTTTAAGGACTGCCATATGGCATAAGACAGTTTCTGGTTCTCAGGCGAACTCCAATTACACTTTAACACACAATTGCTGTTTCTATCTACCTGGCACTTTTCTGGTCTCTGCTACATGTCACACGTTGTCTCAGAGGCCAATTAGACATACCAGATTAGAAACCAGGCCCAGTGGCCACAGGCAAAATAGTAGGAGCAGTAGACCTTAAAGAGATTTGAGAAGCTCTGTGTTTTATTTCCAATATGTATTTTTTGAAGTTTCCTTGAATTGTTTATTTGGTGCAATTTTTATTACAGAGCTTCATCAACCAGCAAGTCTCCATGAAACGCCTCTAGTACCGCTTTTGAATGTAGATTTCAGTGTTTATAAGAGAGAGTTTCATCATCTAGTGGTGATATACATGCCAATAATCTGATTTATTTAAGGATGTGGATTACTCTATATCATTCCCTTACTTTTTAGCAATTCATGCACACATATGTTTCATGACCACATAATTTTAGAGATTTCCTCTCACTTTAAATTAATGTCATTTTTTTTTCAATATCTAGTCAATACAATTTACCTGGCACTACATACAAGCTCCTATGAAATCTATATATGATTTATAATCCATTACTTCTGCAGGAACTCTCACTGAAAATGACTGGATAACACTTGTCAAATATATAAAGAGTCTCATCACTTCAATTGAATCAGTTTGAGCAAACAAGAATGAGATATTTGTAGTGATTGCTTTTACATCTATTGTATGTATTATCAGAAGTTCCAGGAATAAATTATACATGCATTTTAGGAAATAGTTAATTTCACTAAGATGGAATAGAGATTCAGTTCTTCTCAACAAGAAGTCATACTTTCATAAATATGAGTCTGAAGATCTTCAAGATAAATATTTGTTAATAAATTTTACCAAATATCTATATTGATAAAATCCGGACCAAATTTTTTTGACAACATGATACACTTTCTCCAAAAAGCTGATGAAATCCCAGCCACAAATTCACCAACAATAGTTTAATGTGACTGAAACAAACAAATAAAAAAATTCCTCTCTCATTTATATCCCAGGAGTAGATTATATTTTGTATCTTGACATTAAATTGTTGGACTTAAATCAGTAAACTTCAAATCTGCTTTCATATATCATCAGGTAGGGTAAGAGAAACACATGTGATGCAGGTCTCACTATCTCATTTGAAGGAGCTGATACAATGACACGGCAAACTAGGAGATCGAACATTTCCAGAATGAATTATTTTTCATTATGTATTTTCTCTAGGACTTCAATGGGAATTTATGTGGTGTGGATACAGGATGGGGATAGGGGATGTTATTAAGAAGACTGATGATGGACGGAAAGAAGTAGTAACTGACAAGCTTTGCCTGAAGTCTCCTGTGCTTCTGAATGTTCCACCCTGCAGAAGATAATAGCCATTTGTGCTCCTTGTCCACTGGGGAATGAGGAGGGGGATATTGGCTAATGACGTGGCTAAGGAGATTCAGGGCACACAGTGAATTTCATAACTGATGAGTTCTTTGGACACTGGAACCATTCACCAATGCTCTGGGAGTGGGGTGAAATGCCCCTCTCTGGGGCCATCAGACACATCTGTCTGGCGGAATACGAATTCTGTGCTACCAGGAGAGAGAAGAATGGATTCCTGCGTTCCAGCCTGGTGATATTTATTTCAAATCCCATTCCTGTCCTGAGAAGATCTAGATTTCCCACCATGACTTTGAAGACATCTTTCTGTTTTCATTTCATTCTCCTGAGAAGAGAGAAGAGTGAAGGAACTTCTCAGGGAAGAAAGTGTGATGTCCTTACAGAAGAGGGCATGTGGCTTGTACTTCAGTTATTCAAATGAACACCACGTACTTAAAAACATAAACATTTACATTGGAAATAAACAACTATCACACTTCTTTCCCCTCACAAAATGTGGATGATGTGGGGAGTTTTGATCTTTTTCTTGACACATTTTAAAGATAACCTAAGAAAACAGATTGAAAGAGATTTAACTCAGAATCATAGAATGAAATGACTTGAAAGCATCTTGAAAATTGTCTGGCGGAGACTGAGTCACAGAGATTTTGAATGAACTGAGGGTCACAAGAATGGTTCAATGGGAAGGCATTAAAAACAAAAAGGCGTCTTTTCACCCAGGCTGAGGAAGAGCAGCAGGGAAGTTTAGTCTTAAAGGAGGCGAGTTAAAATACTACCTTTCAAACAACAAAAGGGAGACATACTTCCAGCGGCTGACAGTAACTTGCAAAAACTGGGGACACAGTTTCTCAATCAAAGATGCAAGATGGCTAGAGGAGGACTGACACAAGTAATTGAATCATGTGCCGCTTATAACTGGTAAGTGTCTCCTCTTTGGTCAAGACCTGCCCAGGCATTTGTTTCTTTGGGGACCGATCATGGTTACATTATATGCATATTTAACTCCAAAGCTGGAGGGAAAAGTAACTGTTGCATTTATTGAGAGATGGCACACTGGTTTCCAGTGTAGAAACTTTCCAGAGGATTTTCTATGCTAATTTTACTATACATCTTTTTTTTTCTACTTTATAACAGCAAAAATTTCACAACTAAATTTCTTAAACCCTGTGCAAGACGTGATTCCACTCCAAAGCTGGCTTCTCCAACTGGGCTGATTGCCAAATGGCCAACACCAATTCGTTCAATATAAAATTAAAACAAGAGATTATTTTCATTTAAAGAATCGCTAGTTTGCCAAGTGTATTCAAAGGGCTACAATAACAATATTAGTCTGTGTTGACTGGTGTTCTGATTTGTGTTAGACAATAAGCCATCCCTCTGCCTTGTGAGGAGCACCAGCCTGTACTGACAGCCCTAGCACAGACAGCTGTTTATGTACATACGGTAGTCCCCCTTATCTGTGGTTTCACTTTCCGTGGTTTCAGTTACCTGCAGTCAACCGCAGTCCAAAAATATTGAATGGAAAATTCCAGTAATAAACAGTTCGTAAGTTTTAAGTTGTGGCACCATTCTGAGTAATGTGATGAAGTCTCTCACTGCCCCGCTCTGTCCGGCCCAGGACGTGAATCATTCCTTTGTCCAGTGTGTCCAAGCTGAATCCGCCACCTGCCCAGCAGTCCCTTGGTAGCTGCCTCGGTTATCAGATCAACTGTCTCCGTATCACGGTGCTTGTGTTCAAGTCATCCTTATTTTACTGAATTATGGTCCCAAAGCACAAAGTATTGAGCCTGGCAATTCTAATCTGCCAAAGAGAAGAAGTAAAGTGTTTCTAAGTGAAAAGGTGAAAGTTCTCAACGTAATAAGAAAAGAAAAAAAATCGTATGCTGAGGTTGCTAAGATCTATGGTAACTTTCATTACAGTATATTGTTATAATTGTTCTTTTTTATTATTAGTTATCGTTGTTAATCTCTTACTGTGCCTAAGTTAGAAATTAAAGTATCATAGGTATGTATGTATAGGAAAAAACATAGAATCTATAGGGTTCAGTACTATCTGTGGTTTCGGGTATCCACTGGGGGTCTTGGAACGTATCCCCCTGGATAAGCGGGGACCACTGTACCCCCTAATGCTCTTCCCATGACATGAAGGCTGAAGACAAGAGCTCTGGCCTCAGTCGGGCTCAGTCATCAGTCCCCTGTGTGATTCAGGTGAACAATTAACCTGGGTCAGGGCTTCTCTCTGCCCACTCACCAGCTACAAAAATCTTGAAGCATTTTGAAGAAAGGTCTAGCTGATGATTAGAAACCCTCTATCAGAGACCTCATTGGGGCCCATTCAACTTTTGGTTTGTGAGAATCTTGACCATTTCAAATTTGAGTACAAAGCAAACCAGAGGTTGTCTAGGATATTGTTCGGAGAACAAGCTTTGGAATCAGATCCTCCTTTTGTCACTTACTACCGTGCTACCGTAGGTAAATATTTTGCACCCTCTAAGCCCATTTCCTCAACTGCAAGCTGGAATAGTAATCCCTCTTCATAGATTTGCCATCTGTTTTAACTGAGATCTTGTTTAGAAAGTGCTTAGCATAAAGCCTGGCACGTTGTAAATGGTCAATAAATGTTATTATCCTGATCCGTAACTGATTTTCAAGTAGACGAGGTGTATCACTTCACATGCTCCCCTAGCGTCCCTTCTCAATACAACCACCTTTGAAAACATGATTCAGATCGTACCAGTCCTTGGCTCAGATCTCTCCACTGATTCCCTGTCTCACTCAGAGTGAAACCCAGAATCCTTAAAAAGCCTCTCACCTCCTCTCACTCCTCTGACCACATCTCCCACCACCCTCCCCTTTGGGGCCCTGCTTTCCAGCTACCTTCAGGTCCTTCTGCCTCTCCCAGGAACGTACTCCCCAGATAGCCTCAAGGCCAGTATCCTGGGTCCTTTCAGGAACCAATTTAAAAGTCTCGTTATGAGTAAGGTCATCAATCAGCTGGTATAAAATCGTCAGACTTATCAATTCCAGCACCTTTATCCCTCTTACCTGCTTTACTTTTCTCCAAACCACTTATCACCATCTAACATAGTCTTTCTTAACACTTGGTTTCTAGTCTCTCCTCAACTTGGTAGTAACTCTATAAGAAAAAGTTCTTTTTATTTATTCACTGTAATATTCCCAGTGGCTTGAACATGCCTGACATGTTCCAGGCACTCCATACATATGTTTTGAAAGAGTAATGAATGATTTTTCTAGCAGAAGTGGTGGTGCATCCTTGTCTCAAGGCTTTGATAGGCTCACATCCAACTTCCTCCTAGTTGACAGCCCCTCCTCCCACCACCACCACCACCACTCCTGCCCAGGACTTGGGGTAACTCAGAGCACTAGAAACCCAAGATAAGGAAGCTAGGGTCATAAACACCTGGTCTGGTAGCCATAACTGGGAGAAGAAAGCCATCCTACAGTTATCACGTAAGACTCACTCTTCTCTATCTCCCTGTCGCCTGTGACTTTATCTTCATTTGCCTAGTTTATTACATTACACCCTGAATTGGCCTCCATTCGGCCCTGTGTCTTAGCTCCAATCTACTCTGCATGCTACTCTCAGATCTGCTTTTCTAAAACTGTTCTCATTACCTCACTCTTCTGTCTGAGACCTGCTATTCCTCCCTATTGCTTACAGCTTCAGATCCAGACTTCATACTATGTTCCTGAATCTTCTCTGTCTCATCCCTCTTTCCTGTTCAGAGTCCGCTCAGCATGTCCCACCTTCAGCCCTGTTCCAGGCTCTTTTCTGTCTTTTGCATGTGTTCTGCGCATCCCTGCTTCCGTGGCTTTACTCCTTCAGTTCTTCCAGAATGCTCCCTTTCTCCTTCTGCCAATCCAGTCCACTCCAGATCTCAAGGCTTAACTCAAATCAGACAGCATCCAAGATGAACTCGCCCACCAATTACTACACATCATACCCATGTCTTCTTGCCCTTAATGACTTCTCTACCTGAAGTTACCTGTACACATTAGCCTGAGCTAGTCTCCAACTGGATCACATGATAACAGTAATAATTCCAACTACTGCTAACATTTCTTCAGCTTCTATTATCTTCTAGACATATATATTTTAGTACTCCTATTAATCTTGCAAGGTGGAAATGATTATTCTCATTTTGTAGATTAAAAAACTAAAGCTCATATGGTTAAATAGCTTGTCCCAAATCCTATTGTTAGTAAATAATACAGCCAAGATTCAATTCCAATGTGCCTGACTATGCTATGTTGTCTTGTTTTTTCTCACATATGTGTAAACTCCTGGGAGATATAGCATAATACGTGTATTCAGTGGGTACTCAATAAATACTGGCTGGTTGATCAGAGAGCTAGGAGGATGCAAGTTGATTCAAATGTGCCCCGATGAAGCCTCACCCCGGAGGATGATGAGCTGGGGAATGAAACACTCTGCCCTCAGCACTTCCTTTCCTCTGTGCTAGAGGAGATAATGGCTGCAGAACAATGAGGTCAAGGCTGTTTCAGGCCTCAAAAGAGGGCAATGTGTTCTCCGGGCTCAACCCATTTCCTTGCAAAGAGCAAAACTCTGCACTCACCCTTCGCTGGCCATGCCCAGCGTCCGGGTCAGCTGCGTCATTGCCACCTCAGGTGGAGAGCTTTCCAGGCAGCCCTGGGCTTGCTGAAGGCACCAGTAACATAGTTCTGGACTCCAAGCCAGGAGGCTCAAGACACACAGCTGACTGAAAGAAGAGCAGGGCACAGCATGCCAGGGTGTGCCAGGGCTGCCCTCCCCAGCAGCTTTAGTCACATGTCCTGAGGTTGCAGAAGGAGCTGACACCTGTCAGCTCCCTTCTCTCCATATATGCCATGCCAGGTATCACGCAAGACACTTCACACACACCGTCTCTTTCCAAAATCCTCACCACAACCCCACCTAAGCCCACTAGCTCATCTGTGAAATGGGGATATCAGGTTGCATCTCACCCAGAGTCACCCAGACAAGAAGGAAGATTCTAGTACAGGCCCATCTGTCTCCACAGCCCATGGGCTTTCCACTATGCCACACCATCTACCTGTACCAGGAGCAAAGAGACCCAGGGTGTCTATTCTGGCTTAACACACCACTCATCTCGGGAGTCTCCAATGTCTTCCTCTCTATCAAATGCATATGCAAATCCACCCCCTGCCCCTGCAGTTCCTCCCCGCCCCATGCCACTTTTGGAACTATATTGTGCCATAAGATGCAAATTCATCAAACATCTGATGGGAACGAGAGATATGAGAAATTGTCACGAATTTTCTGTTTATATATCTACACATTTGCATCTTACTCCCTCAATTACCCTATGATTCTTGAGGTAGAAACCATAATGTATACACTGCCCATGAGACTCCTTCCACCTTGAGGAACACAGGAGGTGATCAATAAATACTGACGATGATGCTCAGAATCAGGAGGGATGGTAGAGGTCTTTCATCTTAGAAGGATGGAGAGATTTCCTTCTCCTTGGAAAGTAAAGTTCAGAGGGGCACAAAGCAGCCAGAGTCCTTGCCTGGTGTTTCTCAGGAAAGGGCTCTGTGTACAACCACGTTTGTCTGTAGTTTTCCAGACAACAGAAGTCAAGGTGTGCTAGGATGCGGCCAGTGTCAGGTGTGGACTGGTTTCTTGCTCTGAGCTAGTAGATCTTTCATTTTATAAATTTTTATAATTTTTACTAATATCTTATAAACTAGTACCAGCTAAGATATCCAAAGAACACTGGTAAGGAAGCCAAATAAAACCAGATACGCTGATCTTGTTGATTTTAAATTCCAATGTATCTTGGCCTGAAAGGGAACTTGAGGGTTAAAGGTAATTAGGGTCTGATATGATGATGCTCGTACTTCAAAGTCTAGAGTATTTTTTAACATTATAAGGCATTTCTACATCGCTTTACTTGCTCTTTTCCAAAACTCTGTGAGCTAAGTAGGGTGTGGCTTATTTCCATTTTGCAGATAAATATCCAAAGGCCCCGACAGTGATGCAGTCATGTACCCATGGCAGACCCCCTCCATCGACGTCAAGCCCAGGTCATCAGGCAGGTGGAGCAGCGGGCCAGGTCAGCTGGGGAGGGCATGTCAGGGACTGTGGGTGGGATGCCCTGGAGAAGATGTGAGGGTCCTGCCGTCCAAGTGCTGCTGACCAGGCAGAACTCCTTCTCCTCTGCTCCGTATCCCAAGGCCTCTCATCCCAGCCTACTGGCTTGCTTTGAGCCCCACGCAGAAGGACTCTGCCAGCTTCCAAGCTGGCCCGTTTGACTGGTGGGGATTGGGTGCCAGAGTTTTCTGCTGGTGGCTGCTCTTTCCCAGCACTCCCCTGTGGTATCATATTTTCTCAGCTTGTTCTTAAACCTGTCTTCCTGACCCTCCCGGTCCTCACTGACCCCTTTTCAGGTCACCAAGAGCGAGGTCACTAAGGACTCCAAAGCGCCTTGCCTATGCATCTCTCTGTAAAGAGAAGCTTCTCTTCTGGTTCACACCCCATCTTCTGAAAAAGAGACTCAGTTCAGTCCCTCCCACACCTTTCACACATCCCCTCATCCTCCCTCCCCTTAGACACTGGACCTCACCAGATCGGCCGTGACTATCTCCACCATACCTTAAGATCTCAGTTCTACAACCAAACGAGCTCTGTAGTTTGACTTAGTCCATACCCCACACCTCCCTCCATTTTACGTCTGAAACATCAATTACTTGGGGATGTTAGGGGATTCCTGCCCAAGCTCTAACAGCCAGCCGGTGGTCGAGCTAGAAGAGAGTCCCTCATCTCCCACATTAGTTCTTTTACTGCGATCCCCCACCATCCCCGCCATCCTCTCTTCTGTTTTAGTTCAGGTCCTCATCACCTCTAGCAGGACCTCAGTGAAATCCTCTTAATGTTACCTGCTTCCAGGTTTACCCACTTTCAATTTATCCCACTGGGAAGAGACTGGACCAGACTTGAGCTCAAGATCAATCATTCCATATCAAACTTCTGAGTGGCATCCGGTGGACCACAGGATAAAGTTTATACCACTCAGCCTGTCTTACAAGGTCCCCACCATCTTGTCCCTGTGCATCTCCAGCTCTGTCTCATTCCGTTTCCCAGCATGTCTTATGCCCCAACTATGCCACCCTCTTCGAAAATGCTCAGTGGATCCTGAGAATGACATTCCAATGCCTTTGCACGTTTCCTCCTCTGCCCGGTATGTCCTTCCCCATATCTTCCTCATAGAAAATTTCTGTTTAAAAATTAGTCTGGAGACAGCCCTGATGGCCAAATGGTTAAAGTTCAGCACTCACTGCTTCGATGGCCTGGGTTCACTTCCCAATCTCAGAACCACATCCCCTGTCGGTTGCCATGCTGTGGCAGTGGCTCACATAGAAATAGAGCAACTTACAACCAGGATATTCAACTATGGACTAGGGCTCTGGGGAGGGAAAGAAAATCGGGCTGGTATCATATCTTCTCTGAGGCCTCAATCTATAGAGTGAATTATGATTATGTTCAATATATATAGGAATTATTCATATATATTCAATATATCTATGAATTACACGAAAATGGATGTTTTTTGTAGCACATATAACATTTTATCACACTGCATTTTGTGGACTGTTGGCTTGTTTCTCTCCTTATATTGTAAGTACTTTGAAAGCAGAATTTGCATCTTCTTTTTTCTTCTTTATATCCCCCTATCATGTCTAGGTCAAGGTTGGCTAATGTTAGGACCTCTATATATGATGCTATGTGACCAGCTAGCTCAGCAAGGCACAGAGGCCACACATCAGAGAATTCAGGAAACTCTCCACTGAAGGAAGTTAAGTCACTCAGGGTCAAAGCTTTCACCATTGTCCTATTAAAAATATCCTATTAGCTACTAATCTTAGTCGTTAACACACAAAAATTACAAATGACATATAGACATATCTTCTAGTGTGATTTCTATCAATTAGCAAATTTAATTCAGTAATCACTGTTTGTTATAGTATAAATGTATTAATTTTGGATAATTATAGCAACCAATATTTACTGGACTCTCACCAAGCAATATATAGGTGTTATTTCACTAATTCTTGCAACTACCTTGCAAAATGAAAATTACTATCCTTATTTTATAGATGAAAAAGGTGAGGCCCAGGCTATACAAACGACTTATAAAAGAGAAATATCTGAACCACAAACAACCAACTGATAATTGTATCCAAGATTCTGGGGCTCTGAGTGAACAGACGAGGTTAACAGATCTGTTTATCATCTGCTGCCCACATAGAGCTTATTTCTATGCAACGCACTTCTATGAACAGCATGGTTATAGCATTTTATTTAATTATGTATTATTTCCAAATAGAGATGAAATTTGTTGATAATAAAAGTAATACATGTTCACTGTAAAACATCCCAACAATATTGAAAAGTATAAAAAAGACTCAAAAATGATTTCAACACCTTGAGAAAGCCACTATTAACATGACGATGGGTGTTCATTCAGATTTTCTCCTGTGTGCGTGCACTCACACATATGCATTTTCCTTCAGGGGAGTAGGACCATACATTACAAGTTTGTAAACTTCTGTGTCTTTTCTTCATATATAGTAACTATATTTCCATTGTTAAGGCATATAGATTGGTATAATAATTTTTACTGGATGATAGTATTCTAATAAATGGATAGACCATAATGAGGTATATATGTTATTTCCAATGTCTTGCTATTATAAGCAACGCTATGATAAAAAATTATGAAAATTCATCTTTTCCCTTTTTGGCCAGGCTCAGAAGTAACCATGAGAGCCCAAGTTTTAACCTGCATTTCTTTGATCATTAGTGAGGTTGAACACCTGCTCATAAGTTCACTGACCTAATGTAGTACTTCTTTTGCGAATTACTTCTTTTTATTCCCTTGTCTATTTTCTTATTTGGGTGTTTCCCATTTTCTTCTTGGTTTCTAGGAGCAGTTTAAATAAGATAGTCATCTTTGTTCTGCCACATATGTTACAAAACATGGATAGAAGTAACCACAGAGATCCTTAATTCAACCCTCCCATTTTACAGATTAAACTGTCTAAAGAATGGAGTGAGTCATCAAGTTCTCATGGTTACAACGCTGATTTTTCCAGTGACTCAGTATGGTTTATTGACTCAGATGACTTATATTTCTATTATACTACCTTTTCTCATAAAACAAAACGTGCTTCTAAATTGGCCAAGATTTGATACCATAGAGACCTTCCTGAATAAAAAAAATAATATTAGAAAAATAGCATTTTAGTTCATTTTCTTCGTCTTCTCTACTTTTTGCCTTTTTCTCCCCAAGGATTCTTTCTGCTAGAGAACAGAGAAAGGAGGCCCAGAGGAGGCGATATCGGTGGTACAATCACTGCTGTAGACCTCCTCGTGTTTGGAGAAAGAGAAATAGACAGGGTGACCTCAGTGGTCTTTGTGAGCCTGAAGAAAATTCCTTGGCTGTCACAGTTTTTTTACTGCATAAACAATTTCAGCCTTCTTTGTGTGGTTATGTGGACCGATTTCTTGGCTGCAGTTTTCTGCGGTGGATGAGGGCTCCTCGAAGAACTGCTAATCGCACGGTGCCCCGGCTGGGAGGGTATTTGAAGGCTGCTATCTTGATCTGAAGCTCACTTGCATCTGTTTTTCGTGCCTTTCCAAAATGGAGTTCCATTTGCTTCCCCCTTTGTCCTGGGAGGGAAATGACAATACCCCAAATTAAGAATCGTGATGGACAGAATGAACACCTGCCTATCAGATTTTTTGGATAGACTTCTTATGCCTCATTTATTCTGGGAGAAAAGTATTAGTAGAAAAAGCTGGGTTGAGGAAGCAATAATAACGGTCAGTTGGATGGGGGAAAAAAATAGAATAAGGGGTAAGGAAGCCGCCAAAGTACATGCTTTGCTAATAGATGGTTCCAGACTTCCTCTCTTAAGAAAGATGGGGACATGTGGAAAATTTGCCCGTCCATTGCCGTGCTGCAGAGATGAAGGGGGGAGGTGTGGACCCGGACTCCCTACAGGGGAAAATCAGAGACTCGAAGCAGGTGTTTCCTGCTATCTGTGCCTCCGAGGAAAGCTCAGAGCCCTGGGAGGGAGTTTTCCGCAGCGGCACAAATCGGAGGAAGTCATACTTTTCAATCAGCCTTAATTCAGAGGTCAGACACGTCAGCAATCACCTCCCAGACTTCCTCTCCCTGGCTCTCTCAGTCTCTGACAGGGTCTCCCTAGCTTCAAACCAGTAAAACGTTAATACAGATGTATCACACAGACAGCCTCTTTCTACCTTTCTCAGTCCTTTCTCAGGTTCTCTGCTTTTTTGTTTACTTATTCATATCAATCTCTATTTCTTTATTTGTAATTAATAGGAGAGGTGGTATTAATGCCTAACATGTTCCGTTTCTTCACCTAAAATAAAAATGAAAACAAAAGATAGAATGAAATATCCAAGTGGAATATTACCTTGAACTTGCACAATATGACACTGAAAGATACTCTTTAGCTCTACAAAAGAGCTTTTTACTCCTCTACAAAATTAGTTTGAAAACCAAGACATTCGTGGGAAGCAAATTTTAATATTTCTGTTACTGCGTCAGCTACATCTTTTTAAATGTCTGCCTCTGCTCTCTCTCTCTCTTTATTTTTCTCTCTGCCTTTGTAGCTCTCTCTCTTGTTTTCTCTCTCTCTAGCAGTGAAGTATGTAGAAGAATAATAAAATTGGTGTGTGTGGGTATGTGTGCATGCGCCATGCATCCAAATATTGGAAAGCAACTAAAAAATTTTAAAAATATATATTTGGATATTTTAGACTCAGAGAGAGTAAAGCAGGGAAGCAGAAGGATGAAGGGAGTGAGGAGCGGGGAAAACGAGAGAGGGAGAGAAGAAGGAAAGGAGAAAGGAAGAGAAAGATGGATGAGTTGGGACACTGGACTACAAAGAGAAAATGCCATATATCGTCCAGATGTTTTGTCTACAGCAGACTCAACATCAGGCTTTTGGGAAATGTTGGGAAGATACAATGCCCCTCTCATTGCACAGACAACTGCTGACAGTCCTATCGCCTCTTTCTCTGTGTGTGTGTGTCTATCCCTTTCAAGCCTTTTTGTGGTCAAATTATAAAGGCCTGTTTAGTGGGTGGGTGACGTCACGCTGACCACAAAAGCTTATATTTCCTGCTACTAAATACACAGCCCCTGCTGACGAAGTGGTCATTACAGAGCGAGCTTGTTCTGCCGAGGTCATCCCGCGTGGGGATAAAGGCCCTGAGGAGGGGGCCGGGTCGAGAGAGCAGAGCCATTATTCTCAAGTGTGTCTGTCTGCCCGCTGATCCTCGTCTTGTTAGAACCGGGAGACGAAGATAGAAGTCCCTTTGTGCTCCATCCAGACTTTGTCTCTAAGGATGCTGGGCATGCTGGGGCGCAACATGGTGGAGAGAAAGGCACAGACGAAATCAGGTCTGATTCCAATCTCCCCACTTACATGCTGAGTAATTTTACCTCTCCAGGAGGCATCATTACAATCTCCATTTTACTCAAGTGGAAAGAGCCTCACAGAGGGATCAAATGAGAGCATGTGTTTCAAAGTGATTCGTTTTATTTTTAGGGTGCTATTCAAATCTTAATATCATTTCTTTGGTGTTCTACCCACTTTCCTTGTGATGAGTAAGGAGCTACAGTTCTCTCTTCTAAGAGCAGAGTGTAAAGGGTAGGTTTTGTTTTGCTTGCCCTTTTTTTTTAAAAATTTTTTTTAAAGATTTTATTTCTATTCCTTTTTCTCCCCAAAGCCCCCCGGTACACAGTTGCATATTCTTAGCTGTGGGTCCTTCTAGTTGTGGCATGTGGGACGCCGCCTCAGTGTGGTTTGATGAGCAGTGCCATGTCCACGCCCCGGATTCGAACCAACGAAACACTGGGCCGCCTGCAGCGGAGCGCGCGAACTTAACCACTGGGCCACGGGGCCAGTCCCTTGCTTGTCCTTTTAATTTTATTATTTTTGCAAATTTCTTTTTAATTTACTTATTTATTACTTGTATTTTATTCCTTTCTGTTTTATTTATTTATTTATTTTTGCAGACGTCACTCGTGAAGAAAACTTTTAAAAGTGAAGGAAAATAAATGAAGTCAAGTGGTAAACAGTAGACTCGTCAAGTTGAGTAAAGGAGGCCACACCAAGAACTAGGGACCACAGAGGAATCAGAGAGGATCTGGGTGAGATCTCACGGAAGAAATAGCATTTGGGTTACGTACAGTGCATAAGAGTTTGGCAGACAGAGATAGAGAAAGGATGATTATCATGATGGGTCACGCCCTTGAACTTCTAGGTACCACCTGACACTAAACCAGGGTGATCTGAAGGTTTATGCGACAAGTCTTTGGCACTCCAAACCTCAGATGAAATCAAACTATGTAAATGTGCTTTTTGAGTATTTCATGCAATCAGGTTAATTTCAACATTGAGAAAAGTGGAAAACCACTGCTCAGTCAAGATCATACAGAACTTTTCCTTACTCTCCGTTCTGAGCCTTTGACAAAGCAGGGCTCAAATTCCCTACATTTTTCTTTCTTTTATTTTTCACCCCCTTTCTGGTGAAGGACTATTATATGTATGTCCTCATACCCAAAAAGGACTTTGGAATGAGTCCACATGACACTCAGCGAAAGGAAACTTTTACCATTATCCACATAATTTAGGTGGTCTGGACAACCAGTCTGGATATTCCAGCTGCTGACAAGTTCCTGCAGGCCAGGGTTGTCTAGGTTGATTCTCTTTTTAAACCAAAATATTGTAAAATTGCCATGTTCCTTTGGGCCATGTGTGTCCCCCAGGCTCTTATTGGGCCACACTCTCTGCCAGGGCCACCAGCTAACTCTAAGGACCTCGGGGAGGCCCAAGGCCAGCTCAGTTCACCTGATCCAAGGCCATGGCTGGGTTGGCATGTCTCAGTCATTCCCCACAAGCTGCCGCCCCCTGGCTCAGGCATAAAGCCTTAGCTGCATTAATCATCCTTTTCCTGGAGCACAGTAGACGAGTTCCTGGCTGGGAGTGGAACGATCATTTTCATTTCCTAATTTTAAAAAGTGTGTGTTTGGTAACTGAGGGAAGACAGGCCAGATAGGCAGCTTCAAAGTCTCACCATAGAGAAAAAAAATGCAGAGAGAACGTCCTGGGCCACTTTCTTCTGAACTCACACTGCTGTGTAATGCTGAGGAGGGAGCCAGAAGATGAGGTCTGTGTGGCGACAGGAGCCTGGGACTTGCAAAGAGGCTGGCCACCATCAGTTTGGGGTGGGTTTAACCATTAAAGGTAGAGCTCTGAAAACAGCACTGAAAGAGTCAATATAGAAGTTTGAGTACAGTGTTAAGCCAACGAGAGTCAAGAGACAGAGAATATGCAGAAATTGGTGGCCAGAACTTAGCAAAATATAAAATCATGAGAAAAAAATGTCACTTAAAAGATAGAAGCCAACAAGCAAGTTGATCAAAGCCAAGTCAAGAAGCCAAGATATCTTTAACAGACTCAATATTCCTGACGCTATAAAGGGCCTAAAAATTGAGGCAATGTCATATATAGATCAATTCCAGGAAAAGCAAGATTCCTGGGGAGAAAGGTTGAGACAGAGCCAGAAAGGAGAAGGTGAGAATTCTCATTGGTTCACGAGGAGGAAAGGAGCCACAGAGCAATGCCTGGACCCATTAGAACCACAATGGAAGTAAGAAGATCAAAATCAGGAAGGCTCTGACATAACAGAAAAATGGGAGTCATGGATCCCGAACTCAGAATGTAGGTAAATTAACAAGAGACTAAGAGGAGGGGAACATCCTCCTGAGTAATATCAACTGGCTCTGAAAAAACCCCTTCTATGACTTGAGACTTCTTTCACAGGGACTAATTGTTGTTGTGTTGTAGATATTCATTGCCTCCAAAGAGCAAGACACTACCTCAGAAAAATGACCCTCTCTTAGCTTTCCTGCTCTAGCAGGAACCTCTGGTTTAACCAATCAAGTATAATTCACTTCTATGAGACTCAATCTGAGTTATTTTATCTAGCTAGCTAGCTAGCTACCATCTATCTATATACTTAGCTATTTTCATGGATAAGTATATCTCACAAATAGTTATGATACCAAAAGAGTCATTTTCTATACAATCTTCAATATAATAGTTGAAGGCAAAAAGCTCAAGCCTTCAGTCTTGAGACTGATTTCCATAATTCTAAGCATCCTGCTTGACTGCTTAATTTTCCTTTTGTTGATTCAAACTTGGCTGAATTTGCTTGATTGACTATTTTGGCAGTGTGTAGACACTTTGGCATTATGTAGGCACTACTTCGTTGACCCAAATAATCTGTTGGTTGATGTTATTCAGACTAACCTACAACTTAATTAGCTGAATTTTTTACCTTTTTCAAATGGTGTGATGACATTGTGTAGACTCCTTCTACATTTGTGAGAGGTTTCCCAGTACACTCTCTTTAGCCTGAGACTAGTTTTCCTGAAACCTTGTGAAATACAGGGCACTTCAGGAGCAGAGACAATACCTTGGGCGATGCCCAATGTAAATCTCATGGTCTGGAGAGAATCCTGTGGCCAAACACGAGCCCCGTCATAAGTCAGACTTTCCAAAAGTAGATACGGAAGGCTCCCATGTGTCTAACTCCTGCCGTCTGCCCCTGGCAATCACTATGTTGTCCATGATGATTTCAGAACTCACAGCCTAAAGAACCACCTTACTTTTTCTTAGAACTTCAGGATTGGATCTTACTCCATTTCATTTTTTCAAATTGCATATGAATTCTACTGTATTTAGCATAACCCAAGCTTAGCATCTGAATACATGTTTCATAGCCAATAACTCTGTACATCATCCATGATTACATACTGTGTCTCAGACACAGGCTTAGGACATACAACTGATGTGGCCATCTATCTCCTGTTGTCAGTCAGTGTAATAATATTGTCCCTCGCTTTATGCTTTGGGCGATAAGTAGAGCTAAGGTCCGTGTAGTAGTCTAGTGCCCTCTTGTGGCTTTCAAGCTAAGAGTCTTAAGCTTCTTTGTAGAACTGGAGCTATTTGTGGAGTCACAGATTTGAGAAGGCCATTGTGAAAACTCACATCTTCTGTCTTCTGTCTCTCAGTAATACCATCCTCCACCTGCGAAGCACAGTAAGTGATGGTAGAACCATTCCACTCCGGGCTAAGAAGAATCCTTTGGAGTTGGAGATTTGTTCAAGGTGTTAGACTTTAAAAGGGAATTTCAGAACTTAGTGTACTGTGGACACACGAGTACATGACCAGTCAATGTTGTTTGAAGTCCCTTCAACCACCTGGCGATGCCTGCCAGTTTATCCACTCACACTTACTCATTCATTCCACCATTTCTTCCTTAACACCGTTTCAATAATTTAATATGCTTAATCTAAAATCTAGAGAGGAGTTATGTGGGATATAACAAGTGACCTGAAAAGTTTGAAGATTTGTCATAGGAACAAGTCAGATATTCTTCATGGCTTCAGAGGGACCCGAGTGCAGATTATAGATATTGGTTTAACATAAGGAAGAACTTTTTAATGTTTGCAATTATATGACATGTCTGGAGATAAGCTTCCATCCCTTGAAACAGTCTAGCAAAGATGGGTTAATCCTATGTGAAAACTTTATTTGGGAGTTCCTCCACTGGACCAGATGATCTTTGATAAAAGTCTTAGATTTTTAGAATTTGAAGAGTTTGCAAATATATGCAAGAAAGAACATTGCTTCCTTTGCTCAATTAAATCATTCCCATGGTTAAGAAGTCTGCTAATGTTCAATATGGAACCTTTCCAGTACATTGCAAGTTCATATCTATCATCACCATTTCTAGGAAATCAAAATATGTGTGTACATGTGTGTGCACATTGTGTGTTTATCCAAACCCGTTTTCATAATTTACCTTCTTCTGCTTTTCTAGATTGTAGTAAGACCTTTGGTATTTTCTTCCAAAACTGACATCCTGCCACTTAAGTGTTTTTCATTTTTAGCAAGGCTTTTACATTTTTGCCTAATTGTATTTGATGGCAATTTACAAATTAGAGAATAATAAGCACATTTGCTTGATTCTGATTATATGGCATGTGATGTGTGTATTAATTCATATTTATTAAAGCAATTAATCATTCACAGCACAGCAAAAACAGAAGAGTCAGCAATTTAATTTGAGAAGATTATTTGTGAAAGATGAGTCTGATTTTATCACCCTAAACTGCAGGGACAATGAAAGTCACTGTCCATCCCTAGCTCATATTGACTTAAGCTGGAGAGCAGAGGGGATGACTTATACGTCTGTCCAGCATAATTTCTCACTATTTTTAAGAGGTGGGATTATTTTAGAGGTACTGATTGGTTTGGATTTCTGTTGCTGTCATTGTTTTGGTTATTTTTCGTATTTTGTCAGTGTAATCTTCTCTATGCTTTTTTTATCTGTACCCTAAACATCAGAGAGGGGAAACAGCTAATCCACCATATCTTGCAAAGAGCCCAAATCAGGTTAAAACTAGAAGCCATGGAGACTTAATCCCTTGGACTCGCAATTTGAAAGTGGGTTAGAGAGCTGCCTCCCTTTGCTCCCTCTCTCCCCCAAAGACCTCATCTCACTTACTACACTGTGATCAGGGGAGGAGGAGTTTGAGATTTTCCGGGGTGAAAAGCTGACCCACCATTGCTAGTCCAAAATTGTAATGATCTTGAGGTTAAGGAAAGTTCAGGTCCAAGACTTAAGTTGGTTTGAGATTTCCCTCTCTTCTTCACAGCAGTTCACTACCCTTCATCCTGCAGAAGAGCCAATGGCCCATGTCACAGACCTTGCTGACGGCCCTGGGCTATAAAGAAGAATTCTTGTCCCTTCCCATCTCTGCAGGAGAAACACACTGCATTGTCACCAGCCTGTGAAATAAACCACCCACCTGGTTCATGGAACCATTTCAAGGCCAGAAAAGCCAGCTTTACTCAGCCGTGCCATATGGGAGAGAAAAAACAGTGTTTTTCTCCATATGGATTTGTCACACATTAATAAGAGGCATTTGCTCTCTGTCTCAGCCAAATGCCTTGATTCCTAAAACACATGAGAAGACGTGCTTGGCTTAACTTGCCAGGGAATTAGATACATACTTCACAAAGCGAACCAAAACTAAAACTGCGTAGGGTCATCTTGTCCCTACCTCATTGGAGAGACATCCCTGCAAATGGACAGCTAATCCCTTTAATGAGCAAGATACTCAAAGGCTCTTCTGAGGAAAGAGGCTAGTGTTTAACCATCTCTCAGAATTTTAGGGCAGCAAAGGATCTTAGAGATTATCGTCCCCACCCCATTTTCCATGCGAAAACCGAGGCCCAGCGAAGGGAAATGACTTGTGCAAGGCCACTCAGCTCTGCTGTGACACACAGGACTCATATCCAGCTGCTTCCACTCGAATTCTCTTCTCACATGTCACAGTTCTTTTCATCCTTTCTTTCGTCTGATAATTCACTTATCATGCATTTGCTGCTGTTTCCCTTCCAGACTTCTGATGCACTGCTTGTAAATTCATTGGATAAAGGATTGTGATTTCCTTACTACCTTTCCCATAATGATAAAATCCATATTGAGGTCTCTGCTCTTTCCTTAGCTGCCACGATCTTTATTCATCACTGTGAAACTAGAATACAAGATGATGGGACAAAGCTCAGGAGTGGAGATGTGTGTCCTGGCCCCAGATTCTTCATGAGTGATATAAGAAGCCTACATCCTCTGACCAATAACAGAAAGAATAAATTTCCAAGTTGGGTGCTTCATGCTTGGTTCTTTTCTTTGTGTTCTGCATGCATGGAAAAGTATTATACCCATCCAAAAGTCATGCTAGACACACAAAATCAGTCAAGGAGAGACAGACACACAGCCTTCAAGGCTATGGTCTTCTCAAGGAAAGAAGAAAGAATTTCCAAAGGTCCCTATCAGGTGCGGTCCCTAGATACTAATCTGAGCATGCTCCTTTGGACTCAGTGGCTGCCTTATTTGGACATGCTCCTGAGGCAGTGTCTGCACAGTGGATACAACCTATGGATCCACTATAGAAACCATTGCTTTGAATCTATTCTGCTGTGTGTGAAGCCCTGAGCCCTACTTTATTCATAAAATAAGGACAATAGTATCTACCTCTGAAGGTTATTGTGATTAAAGGAGATATGACATATAAAACAGCTCAGAATAACTGCTCAAAAATATGTAATCTGTGTTATTTATCTTCATTTTCTTCTTTCTAGAGTAATCTAAACTTGGTGGCTGTTTCATCAGGGCAGTTTTCTTTACTGAGGGATCCAAAACAAATTATCTCATAGGACAAGACTAGTGGGGAGGAGACCTGAACTCCAGTGAATTGTCCCATCAAGTTCATTATCTCTGGAATTGTTTTTACTCATGGGAGTTCTTACAGTAACTCCTATAAGGAGGTTAATGGGAGGGAGAGGTGGCCTATGAAGGCAGGGAGAGGGGAATCCTGACAGCGGAAATAAACCCTCTCCACAAAAGTCAGGGCTGTCTATTGACAGAAAGGCTGTGTGTGTGTGTGTTGCACACGCATGAGTATCAATGTGTATATGTGTGCGTTTCTCATCTACTTCTCCTAAACTTGCTCTCAGAAAGAACCACTTTTTCTTCTTTTTCTTTTTAACATATTTGGTTTCCACTAAATCAGGATTAGTGGCCATATTCAGCCTCGAAAGACAGTTGGAAGTGTTAAGTAATTAAATACAAACGTAAAGTCTTAGACGTTCAGTCAATTAAAACTCTAAAAAGAAAAGGATGAGCAGAACATGAAATCAAAGCTCAACTTTTGAAGCAGGCCCAAATGCCATCATCTCTCCAATTTATTGAGATACTTCAACCTGCGATCTCATAGAACCCCACCACCTGGACCCTCCTTGCTCCTGCTTCTACCAGGAGTGTGCATGTGGTCAACAGGAGAGTAAAACGGGTTCCTCGATCAAGCTTTGAGGGTACAGCCTCTCTAGTTCTGCAAATCAATCTATCCTGAAGGAGCCAGCGCTTTCTGCTCCATGTCCTCACGATGGGAGAGCCAAAGTCAAAGAAGAGAGTAAGAGAGAAAGAGAGAAACGCAGCCCAGCCTTTGAGGTGGCACCTCTAGTTTTCTTATCTTTATTCGTGTCCTTTTCAGGGCCTCATAAAGTGCTAAGGACATAGTTGATGCTGTGTGTTGAACGTATTATGTTGAACCTATCAATACAGTTCGTATATGAAGGTATGTGGCTGAAGCATCCCCAGGAGCTGGTGTCCATCCATGATACGTATATTAGCTGATTGTGGCTGGGCTGCAATAATGACAACTCTTTAACGGAGGTTTGTCTTGGGAGCAGAAGAATGATAAAATTCCAATGCCTCATTTTTCGAGTTATCTCTGTCTCTCTCACTTCTACAAATGAACCTTGGAAGGGTTAAGTGAGTAACTTATCCAAGGCCACACACTAGTACAGAGCCATCTGTCAATGTGCATTCAGAGCTGTCTGTCCTTCCTGCTTACAAAGCAGATGAGCTGGCAATCGATGTAAAAATAGAGCCACTAATTGAATCAAGATGATATACAGCTTAGAGGTGGAGGGGAAGGGAGAGCTAGTTTGTCTAGAACCTGATTTTGAGACATGATCTGTCCCTAAAAATTCAGGTAAAGGACTTGGAGAAACATGCTCTAAAACAGTGTTTCTCAAATGTCAAGGTACAGAGCAATCACCTGTACCTTCGGATACATACCCGTAGTAGGTCTCAAGTAGGGCTTGAACTGTTTTTTTTCCTTTTTTTGAGGAAGATTAGCCCTGAGCTAACATCTGCTGCCAATCCTCCTCTTTCCTTGCTGAGGAAGACTGGCCCTGAGCTAACATCCATGCCCATCTTCCTCTACTTCATATGTGGGATGCCTGCCACAGCATGGCTTGATCAGCAGTACGTAGGTCCGCACCTGGCGTCCCAACCAGTGAACCCTGGGCCACCGAAGAGGAATGTGGAACTTAACCACTGCACCACAGGGCTCGCCCCTCAGCTAGGGCTTGAACTTTTGCCTTCCTAACAAGCTCCCAAGTCATGCTGGAACTGCCAGCCTACACGATATCCTTTGAGCAGCAAGGGTCTAAAACACAGCTAAAAGAGCATAACAGAGACTGCCCAGTAAACCACCCCTGGAGGGTTGGTGGCATCACAGACCCATTCTGCTTGCTGTTTAGATACACGGGTCTATGGGGAAGGTGGCACATTGTCTCTTTCAGCTGCTTCCCCCTTTGCCTAAGCTCCAAGGCCTTGGGCGTGGGATCTAGAGAGAGAGGATCAGCCAGCAAACATTAAGGAAGAGCATGTTTCTACTTCAGGGCACTCAAACCTGATGGAACATTTTTAAAGATGATGGTGTGGGGAACCTCAGTGAAAATACACTTGGCTTGATCATCTGTTTGAGAGCAATAACAGCTGGTTATCATGGTTGTGCTGAGACATGACCCACTGGCCTCACGGATATTAAACATCAACAAAGGGCTGAGAGCAAAGAGCACGGTGAGTTCCCTTTGTCCACGGTCCCTGGGAGACAGGATTGGGAACACAGCTGGGATTTCACAGTACTCTCAGATAAGGCCTGGGTCAAGAGATGGGAACTGAGGACAACTGATGAATCTCAGTTGACATATAGAAAAGTATAAAGAGAAAAGATTGATGCAGGCAAAATATAATGATAGATACCTGAAATATATACAATCTTATAAATCAATGTCACCTCAATACAAAAATATTTAAGAAAGATTGACGAAACATTAAAATGCTAACTGTGACTGTCTTTGAGTGGCGGCATTATGTGTGGGTTTTTTTTTTTTTTTGACATGAATCTATTTTTAGTTGCCATCATTCCTTATATATAATAATTATACTTTCTGTCACTTAGAAACATAATGGGTATTTCCATAAGCAGAGTTCTAAATGCTATGTAATATTTTATCAAATGGGTATATCCAAGATGTCTGACAAAAGAGAATTTATTGGATTATTCGTCTTCATTTTTTTGGCTCTTAAAATTGACGTTGTAATAAACATCTTTGTGCAAGACACTTTGGAGGTCCTAGAGGTAGGATTCATGGGATTGAAGAAAAATGAGCCTGATCTTTGCTTTCACATTGCTTTCTTTTACTGATGGCAACGTAAACTGATGTAAGCCATTTGGCAATGATTTCCTGTCTCATCATGCCTACTTCTTCAAATCTAAACTTCTAAGAGGTTGCCTTATTTGAGGTCTCACTTACTCATTATGAACTTGAGACCCAGGAAGTTGAAGATGCCCAGCAAGATGGTGACAGAGCTACAACTTGAGACTGCTTGAGCCTCTGCCCCTGCTCTTGGAAGCTATAGTCAACAACTGTCCATCATTGAAGGTTCCTCAGGTTCTGGAGCCCAGAAAGTGATATGATGTCCATTTTTGTTTTCCTGCCATCACTACTTGTATGCCCTATTAGTCTCCAGGTAGAAGGGTGCAGTGAAATGGGCAAGATCAGGAAGATGTAAACTATAATGCCAGCTCCATTTCATTCTACCTGTGAGAATTTGAACATGTCACTTAACCTCTCAGAGCCCATTGCATTTATTTGTAAAAATGATGCCACCCATCTTGTAGGATGCTCATAGGGAAGACATGAAATAGAGAATTTGGCTGTGTCTGGCACAGTTCCTGGCTGTGTAAAATGTAGATGACATAGCACCTATATCAGAGGACGCTTTTGAAGATTACATGGCAGTGTGGTTAAAGAGCTGAGCGTCGTCTCTTTCTTGCTGCTGTGGCATATCCCCAGCTTTTCCCACGCCACAGATTTCTTTCCATTTGTTTGCAAACATCTTCATTATACATAGACCAACATAGAAAACTCAGTGAAACAGTAAAAACGCTAAAATCCAGGCATTCATTGAACTATAGAATAAGGACTTGTTCTTTCAAGTGGTTATTCAATCTGTCTTTTTAGAATATTTAATGGTGTTATTTGATAAGGAAACTTTTGTTTCAACTTGATGCTCGTTCCCTTGTCCCAAATAGATTCTGGCCTAACAGCGATGCAGCATTTCACCATGTTTTTCTTACTATTTGAGCTTTCCTAACCAAGGTGATTCTGGAAGTGATCGGTAAAAAGCTCGCGAAAAGTGTACAATTAGACAAGCAATCAAAAATGTTACTTTAGTGGCAATGTCCTTATCTGTAAAATATGGAAAATAATAGTACCTAATTTATAGGATTGTTTTCAGCTTTAAAAGATGTGCTATGCCTAAAACAGTCTGCATGGAGCCCAGCGATAATAAATACGGCTTCAAAAATAATCATTCTTAATTCTGTTTTGTTTCAATGTCTTCTCTTTTACTCAGATGTCTAAAACTTTGGAGATTGTATTTAAAAACTGTGTGTTTTTTAACGGCTTTACTATAGTGTAATTAGTATATGAGAAGCCGCACGTATTTAACGTATACAGTTTGATAGGCTTGAACATATTGCCTAGGCTCGTGAAGTCATCACCACGAGGAAGGTAATGAGCATACCCAACACCTCCAAAAGCTTCCTCCTGCCCCCTCCTTCTTGGTGGTAAGAACATTTAACTTGAGATCTACTCTCTTAACAAATTTTTCAGTGTACAATACAGTATTGTTTACTATATGCACTATATGGTACAGCAAATCCCTAGAACTCATTCATCTTGCATAACTGAAACTTTATACTCATCGAACAACAATTCCCCGTTTCTCCCTTGTCCCCAGGCCCTGGTAACCACTACTATTCTCTCTTCTTCTATGCTTTAACTATTTTAGACGCCTCATATAAGTGGAATTATAGAGTATTTGTCTTTCTGTGACTGGTTGATTTCACTAAGCATGTGTTCTCCAGGTTCATCATGTTGTTGCATACGGCAGAATTTCCTTCTTTTTTTTTTGTTTTACTTTTTTCCAGCTTTATTGAGAAATAATTGACACACCTCACTGTATGAGTTTAAGGTATATAGCATGGTGGTTTGATTTACACGTATTGTGAAATGATTACCCCAACAGGTTTAGTTAACATCTATCATCTCATATAGACCTTCTTTTTTAAGAGTGAATAATTTTCCATTGTATGTATGTATCACATTTCTTTATTGATTCCTCTGTCAATGGACATTTAGATAGTTGCCATATCTTCACTATTATGAATAAGGCTGCAATGAACATGCAAGTATACTCCTTTGAGATTCTGGTTTCAATTTGTTTAGATATATACACAGAATTGGTATTACAGGATCAAACGAAAGTCGTCTTGTTAACGTTTTGAGGAACCTGTGTAATAGACATTTGTCTAAAGAAGATGTATAAATGGCCAATGGGTATATGAAAAGGTGCTCAACATCGCTCATCATCAGGGAAATGCAAATCAAAATGACAAGGAGATATCACCTCACGTCTCTTGGGATGGTTATTATCTAAACAAAACAAAAGATAAGTGTTGGAGAGGATAGGGAGAAATCGGAACCCTTGTATGCCGTTGGTGGGAATGCGTGGTTTTTGTGTGTGTATGTGTCACTGCAAAACTTACAGTTTCATGAAGTTATTTTAGAGGAAAAGCACCAAGGTTTAGGTTCATCTGAATTGCCCATAGTAATAAAATCCAAGATGCCAGTGTGTCTGTGCCTCTTCGGACTGATGACTGATGCCAATTTACTTCTCTTCTCCTTGGGAAAGTACGACAATCTTTGCTATAAAGTTCCTCACAAGGAGTCTCTGTGCCAATACTGTGCCCATCAAAACTTCGGGGCATTTCTGGTTTCTCTGCTTCTCTTTCATTATCTTGTGTATTTTCACTTGTTTCAAGCACACTCTTTAAACCATCTGTTTTTAATCACTGATTTAGGTTCCAATTGAGATACACTTAAAATTTTTTATTTTTTAAAAGCAGATGAATTATTATAGTAAAATGACTAAAAGTGTTCCATACATTTGGGCAATCAAGGAAATCACCAGGTTGGGAAAAGCAAATATACATAGGCATATGTCTATAAACAACACGTTAAATCAAGCACAATGCTGGCAGGAAGCTGGGATGATTTGTGGAAGCCAATAGTGTTATTTTGCAATTGAAAGTAAAGAAAAACAAACTCTGCTTTGTAAGGTGGAAAATTCAAAATGTGCTTGGACATTTGCACAAACACATACATACTATTAGCTAAGCAGATGTATCAGTTGCTTTCGATACATAACAAATCACCCCAAAACTTAGTGGCTTAAAACAATGACCATTTATTTATCTGATGATTCTGTAAGTTGGTAATTTCTGTTGGGCTCAGCTGGTCTTGCTTGGGGTCTCTCATAAGGTTGAAATCAAATGGAGGTTCACCTGGGACACTGAGGATTCTCTCCGTCTCCACATATTCTTAGGTCCTCTCCTCTTCATCTGGCCTCTCCACATGGTCTTGCCACATTCTCTCCCCAGCAGATAGTTGGACTTCTGACATGATGGGTCAGAGTTCACCAAAGTGTGAAAATGGAAGCTGCCAGAGTTTCTTAATGGCTGGACTCAGAAGTCCTGTATGCTTACTCCTGCTGCATTCCACTGGTTAATGCAATTCATAGGCCAACTCAAGTTCAATGTCGGGGTGAGGGGTGCTACGTAAGGGTGTGAATATCAAGAGGCATGGTTCATCTCATCAGGACCGTATTTGGAGATTAGCGATCACATGCCCTATATTGAGATAAAATTGGTCTTTCCTTGGTTCTGCTGTGCATTCTGTGCAACACAGAATAAGTCCATTTTATATGACAGGCATTAAGGTGATTCAAAACAGCTATATGATTCTCCTTACTCCGCAGTTTCCAGGACAAAATGTTCCCAGTTTTCTTAAACACTCCTTATCTGATACGGGTCTGAATTTTCTAATCATTGTGGTCACTTTCCCAGAGATCTGCCTCAGTTTATCAACGTGCAGCTGAGGGTGGCACCCAGCTCTGAGCAGAACAGTCCAGATGAGAGGACAGTATAACGGCCCCTCAAAGATGCTCATGTCCTAATCCCCAAACCTGTGAATATGTTGCCTTACATGGTGAAGGGACATTGCAGATGTGACTAAGGTTATGGACCTTGAGATGAAGTAATGATCCTGGATTAGCCAGATGGGCCCAATCTAATCACACACATCCTTAAAAGGAGAGAATCTCTCCTGGCAGTAAAGAGAGAGATGCGATGATGGAAGAAGGCCAGGGAGATGAGACGCAAGAAGGACTCAAACTGCCATTGCTGGTTTGAAGATGGAGAAATGGGGCCAGGAGCCAAGGAATGCAGTGGCCTCTAGCAGCTGCGATGGCCTTCAGCTTACAGCCAGAAGGAAAACAAGGACCCAAGCAAGAGAATTCCACCAACAACCCGGACAAACAGGAAACAGACTCTCCCACAGAGCCCCAGACAACAATGCAGGCTGCCAACACCTGGAGTCCACTGAGACCTGTACTGGACCTCTGACCTCCAGAACTGTAAGAAAATAATTTTATGTTCCTGTAAGACACCAATTTTGTGGCAGTTTATTACTGCAGGAGTAGAAAACTAGCACACTCTGCTATGATATTTTTGAACAAAAAGGTAAAGCCATCCTATATTTTTGGAGAGAGATACGACCTAAGCATGCCTCTGCTTTTTTGGCAATAATACTGTTGATTCACATGGAGCTTACATTCAGCAAAAACACGAGGTCTTTTTTCCATAAGCAGCTGTGATTGTGAACGTGTCTCCCTTTAATAATCAAATGCGGAATGGTACATTTAGCCCAGTTCCTTTCCGTCATGTTAGATTCAGTCCATCATTCCAGCCCGTCAAGATATTTTGGAGTCTGGTTTCTGTCATCCAAATATTTCAGCCACGCCCTCCCGGTTCTGGGTTGTTTCAACATCTGATCAGCCCTATGGGTGAAATGCGTTGCAGGCTCCTTCTGCCGTCCTGGGTTGATGCTGCTCTTTCCATCTGCAGGGCTCGGGCTTGGACTCCCAGTGTTTATTGAAAGCCTACATGTTTCTCAAGGTGCGGCTCAAATTCCACGTCTTTCGTGGAGACTTGCCTGATAACACCAACCAGGAGTGTTTCATTCCCCTCTGCTCCTATATAAGTTTCTCACTGGTGCTGTTGATAGAGTACAAATTGACCTATACAGTAACTATCTATTTGCATGTCTTTTCTCTTAAATTGTAGGCCTTTTGAAGATGAGGATTGTCTTTTTAAATTTTATATCCCCTAAAGCCACTGGCATTATGCCTAGTGCTTAACAGGTGTTTTATGGAAAACAATGATCCATTTAGCAAGTCCTAATTGAGCTAAGATGCAAGGCTCTAGAATATTCCTTTTTGCTTTAAATAGGTTGAGAAAAATATATGTGCAGCAAGTATATCATTGCAAATAAGCAATTTGAGACACAAAAAAGCAGCAGTGGTTTGTGGGAGAAATAATGACTTGGAGCGATGTGCGTATGCTTCATGGCTTGTAAGAATATGGAGCCATGTACTTGACATTATGGGAGCACTAGATAGATCTTGGGATCCCAAAGAACAGAAATTGAGTCTTTGACTCAAGAACCTAGCAAAATGTCCAAGACAGAAAATGCGTTTCATCCATTTGACAAGTTATTCAACTGTGATTTATTAATGTTTCTTTACTTGGCACCAACTCGGCCCACTTCCCTCACATTCATTCAGCATTGTTTCAATGCCATCACAGTGTCAGCACTAACTTTTAAGCATAGATGGAGAATGAATCAGTTAATGTAACATTGGCTGCCAACCATAGGAACCCCCAACTTCAATTGACTTATGTTACAGGAATGTTCAAAACTCATAGAAGAAATCCAGAGGGAGGGCAATTCCAGAGCTGGATATTCAGCTTCTCAATAACATCATGTGGACCTCTTTACTTTCATCCTAGGGGCCTCTCTACTTTTCTGATATGTCGTCCTTAGGCCAGCTCTTCACAGAGTCACGAGAAGGCTGTCTCATTTCAGTCATGACACATGCCAGCAGAACCAGAGGCTGCATCATGAAATAAATGAAGGAATCTTTTCCACAAAACTCCCAGAAGACTTCCTTTCATATATCAGCATTTAAGCAAATGTAGGGGCACATGCCCATTTAAAACCATCTCTGGCAGGGCAACGGGATCACCACGCTCATGATATGCAACATATGGCCTTGTTGAGAAGGGTCTAATCTTGGATCCACAGTGGAGTTCTATTAGAAAGGAGGAAGGGGTGAAATGGTGGAGAGACAGCCAACAAAATCCACAGTCCCTAAAGCCAGTAACTAAACCCAGACTATACATATTCTCCTTTTTTTTCTTTTAATTTTTTTGGTGTCCCTTTCTCTGAAGTCAGCCGTGTTTTTTTGGAACTATGTTCGGAAAGTAAAAATTACTTACTGCTTTCACATCACTATTATTTACTTTTATCCTAAAATGAGAAAACACACTTGCAAACACACACACACAGAGCTGTTGTTTGCCAATGCAATTCTCACCATAGTTTTTTGAAAATAAAGAATCCTTCTGAGTTGCCAACCTCTTGAGTTTCCATCCTGTGTCAGAATTTATTCCTGTCTTCCAAGTAGAGAGTGATGGCTTATGGCTCAGATGAGGCCTTTGAAATTGGAATTGCTCAATAGCAACAGACATTTACCCTTCCAGATAGAGCCAAAATGTTTATCCCACAACTGAAATTTAGATTCTTTTTGTAATTTTCAAAGAGGCTGCAAAATGGAAGGTGAATAGAAGGAAATGCTCTGAAAGCATTTTTCTTTTCTGGTAAAAGAATAGTTACAGGAAATTTCTTTATTTTTCTTTAAATTTCTAAAAAGTGGGTCTTTTAAATCAGTAATGATCCAGTCTTTGCTATCCTTAAATCATACGTCTAGTTTGCATTTGTAAACACGTTTTAGACTTTTCAAATCATCTTTATACTATTTATATTGGGTTCTCAAAATAGTCATGTAAGTTGGGTGGGACCAGTCTTGTTATCCTTGCAAATGAGGAAACTGAGTCTCAGGGATGTTAATTGACTTGTCATAAGTCACAGTCACACAACACATTAGTGACAAAGCGCAGTCCGATGGTGAGATCATAACTTTTCAAGTACATCTGCCTGAATTATAAGTAGCCATGGGATGATGCGTTCTCCTTTGATTTTTTTTCCAGCTAGTTGAATGAGATGGGATGGAGTCAATTAAGAGCAGATCACATATCGGAAAGAACTTTCAACCAGTGGGGATTGGGAGACCTCAAAGTGGATTATCAAAGTTGTTTGTAGTAACCACCTTTCTTGTTGGCGGGTGTGAGTATGGAAAACAGCCGTTTGACAAAGACACGATAATTTCACTTCTGTTTAGAAGGAAAAGATGAACTTAAAGGGTCAGTTGACCCATTTGAAATGGAGGCTTTGAACGAGAAGAATGTACATAACAGGGGAAAGTGTGTGCTGGACAGTTTCAGACGCTTCCTGGGAGACCAAACACATTGGATCTTTGCCTCGTGCCCTTGAGGGTGGGTGTTTTCCTGCTTTCTTCTTTCCCTCTAACCATTCCCTGGTTATACATTCAATTCTGGAGCCTCTTCCAGACTGCAGAGGTTCCACCTGCAGACCTTTGGAAAGAGGCCCTGGCTCTCCTCGGTCTGTTTTACCAGCTTGCGAACCTCAGCTCCAAGAGTCCTTGTTTGTTCACCTTAGGTCATAGTTTCCACATGAAGTCACTGATTTGCAATTTGTGTCTTTCTGCAGTAATTAATTCCCCTCTCGATGAGAACACAGCTGCGCACGGAGTCCAATTGATCCAATGGCAACATGCAGCTCACCGCTGCGCTGGCAAGCATATGCTTCCTCCTGCACCTACGAGCAAATACACAGTCCACTTCATTTCCCAGAAATGAGCCTGGATGCAGCCTCCTGTTTTTCTGGACCTGGAATCGCCTGGCAGCACCAAATCGGATGTTAGTTTTGTTTTCTGCCCTTTTCACCCTCTTCTTTTCTCCCTTCACATATGCTTAGAAAACACACCACGTCGAGAACAGGGTCTGCTGTTTGCAGGCATTCCTTCAGGTTTTTATTATTACTGATATTATTCCTGTCTTTAATCTCTGGTAGCAGATGGCTCTGGTGCCTTTCAGTCCTTTGCAGAAGCAGATGGAGAGCCAGGCAGATCGGTCCCACCTTGGAGGTGGAGGTGGCAGAGGAAGAGGGACTCAGGATGGGCAGGACACTGGGCAGGGCTCTGCTCCAGAGGTGATCCAGGGCCATGTGCTCAAGGGTATGCTCACTGGCTTTTGTGCAGAACGGCTCACTGAAAAAGAGACTAAAGACTGCAGTCAGTAAACCAGATTAGAAAGCTCATGGAACTGAACTCAAATCAAAAATGGTGAGAAAAGAAGGTGTCAAACGCTGATGGAAGCATGCATGCCTGTGGCCTAGGGGCATCAGAGATATATATAAAGCACTGAATGGAAGACTGATATTGAAGGTTAAAACATCATCGTTTCGTTTGTCTAGCTATATATTCCAGAATGGTGCTATACTGATTATAACCCCCATCTTCAGGATCAAAATATATCATTTGACCCTCCTATTCAACCTAACGGTTCCTTGGCTTCATTCAAATAGTAAAAACATGGTCTGCTACCAAAACTCCTCTTGAGTAGGCTGGAGTCATCAAACAAAGTGATGTACACAGCATTTTCTATGTTTTGCTGATCATTTTGAACTAGCAATGATGCTCCTATATTTCCCTAACTTGGAGATTTCTCCCTTTAGCATTTGCTGATTTTCATTCATGCCTGAATCCTGTTGTATAACATGCTACATTGGATTCTCCAAGAACCTGCCATTTGTCATGCCTTTCATTTTGGGGTCACACATTTGTTACCCCAGAGCACTCTGGAATGTCCTGGACTTTGCCTTAAGAGATCTAAGTGACTTCCTTAGAAAGAAATGTGGAGAAAAATAAAAGTTAGTTGAACCCTGCCAATAGATCCAGGGTGCGGTGGCTTCTCCATCACTTCTTCCCAATCCCAGAAGTGTTCCTCCCTGCACAAACGAGTGGAAAGTATGTAAGCCTGCCTTTGGCTTAAGAAAAGGAGGAGAGAAGGAGGACGGACAGGTAAGGGACAACTCAGTGCCTTTGGGGAAGTGTGTCTACCGTAGATGCCATTGCTTCAGAGGAACCCTCTAGTGAACAATTTAAAAATGAATCACATTGAATTCTGAGTCATAACTAGGATGGCCATAAAATTTATCCTCCAAATGGGACCCTTTTTAGAGGAAAGTGGACACTAGTTATAATTATTCTGGACAATAGGCATAAACTGGGACTGTCCCTGGTCACCCATATAAGTGACAGGAGGGATGAGCTTTAACAGAGAACCCACTTTTTGTTAGTAGCTGTGTCCAGCTCTTCACCTCTGCTGCCATGTTTAACACTCACCAAAGGCTTGTGAGGTCAGGAGAGGGACTTCCCTGATGTCCCAGTGTAAGGAATAGACACAGGCGGGACTGGAATCTCTAGTGCTAAGTGCTCAAACCTTAGATTTGGGATTGCAGCAGTTAACAGCAATCCCATTAGGAGGGAAAGGCAGGATGTTTTATGATTCTGGAACAGAATCCCAAGTGCATATGTGAACAGAACTAACGTATTTGTTGGGAGAGGAGATGACAAGGCAATGTTACTTTCCATGGTTGGGTCTTTCTTACATGTGTTACCAAAACCAGTTTCGATTAACAAGTGGGGTTGGGGGAGAAGGAGGAAAGCCGATTCATGGACGGCATTGAATTCGGTTCCTCCACACTGGGCAGGCCCCGGTCCCACCCTGTTCTATGGGACGATATGTCCAGATCCTTCCTCAAGGGGACGCCTGAAGCAGCAGAGAAACTCAGTTATGACTTTTATCTCATGACTTTTCTCTAATCTGCTTCATCCTAATCTGTTCTCAGGATATTAAAAAATAATAATCAGGGAGCATTCTGAGGCCAAGAATATCAAATCCTGCTTCCTCCTGTCTCCGCTTTTCTGCTAGAACTGGCTCAGAAACTGCAGGACCCAACGTCACCCCTGCCACCAGGGCCAGGGATGAGCTGGACGGTCTGGGACAGGCTTTTGGAAGCAGGAGCGAGGCTGATCTTCGAAAACAGAATGTACTCAAAGCAGTTCTTGGAAAGTCAAAGGAGGTTAAAACTGCAGTCAGCATCTTTTTCCCCCACTGGAGTTGATGACCTTTCTCCCTGACGATTCATGGGTTGGATACAAACATCTGTCCCACGGTGGGAAAAAGATGAATAAATATCTGAATTAAATGTTAGGACCAGAAACAAATGATCATCAGTCTTGCACTCTTTCTTCGTTGATTTATGTCACGTTTGTTCACAGATGAATTAATGCATCCAAGGGTCACTGTTTAAGGTCCTGCCATGTGTGCCTACTCTTTTAAGAAATTACAGTCTGAGGATTGAGGGTGGAGGATGAAGACAATTAAAGAAGGAAATACATAAATTGAGATGTGTTCTTTGATAGGGCAGAGTGCTTCGGGAGCACCAAGCGTGGAATCTCAACCCAGTCCAAGTGGTCAGGGGAAGTTTCTTAAGGAAAGTGCCATATAAACTGACTTTCCTAAAATTTATAGAAATTGATCAGTTCAAAAGAAAGTGACTTGGGAAGGAAAGTGGTCAAGGCCTGGGAGCAAGAGAGCACGGCTCATTTGAGGAACTGTAAGGTGTTCAATAACATTTTATCCTGAAGGCGAAGAGGGGAGGAGAATGGAAAGAGACAGATATGGGTAAGCTTCCATTTCCTCTTTCCTTTTCTTATCCTCATAGACCATTAAGACTGACAGTTAGAGCTTGTCAACCTTTCCTCTTAGAAAAGGGAAATCCAAGGCCAGAGAAGGAAGTCGACTTGCTCCAAGGCATAATTTTTCAAATTGGTAGGATACACAAACCTGACTTTAGTCCCCTGCTCTAAGCCTGATGTTCTTGTCATGGTCTGGTTTTTTACCTTTTTTTAGAATGGTTGAAACCATAAAAGCGTTTGACTTGGCATTCTGGGACTAGAGACCTATGAAAAATGGGGAGCTTGAGCTTGTTGGAAATCAAGCTGAAAGACCTAACTTCTTATATCCACAAACTTTGATTGTTTTCACAGGATTTGAACTTAGTGAGTAATTTGGAATTGTTTATATTCTAAGTAAATACATCTTTTGCTCTTTTCACAATTGGTTAGAACCACATCATATGCTAACACCTCTGGTCAAGATACTCCATGCACAAAATAGAGGAGTATGTGTGTGTGTGGGGGGGGGGGGGGAGAGAGAGGGAGAGAGAGAGAGAGAGAGAGAGAGAGAGAGGGACAGGAGTAGGAATTGGGGAAAGAACAATATTGTTACCAGAAGAAAAGTGGAAATTGTAGACAATCAAAAATTTTATTTTTCCGAGGAAAATTAGACCTGAGCTAACTGCTGCTAATCTTCCTCTTTTTGCTGAGGAAGACTGGCCCTGAGCTAACATCCAAGCCCATCTTCCTCCACTTTATATGTGGGATGCCTACCACAGTATGGCTTGCCAAGCGGTGCCATGTCTGCACCAGGGATCCGAACCAGCAAACCCCGGGCTGCAGAAGCGGAACGTGCACACTTAACCTCTGCGCCACTGGGCTAGCCCCAAACAAAAATTTTTTAAATTGTCAATTACATGTATCTTGAAGGATGGTGAGAAATTAATCAGAGCTGGGGTGAGGGCCAATTGATGCTGACCCCTAAGAGCACTCAGCTGACCTCTGGGAATTGCTTCCCCTGAGGTACACTCTTCCCCAGTGCTCTGGTACCCTTGCCTTGATGTGGGGCACATCTGCAGGGCCTCCTCAGGTCCCGAGCTCATCATGGGGTCCTCAGAAGCCTTCATCATGATTGCACCACAGCTCAACTTCTCCTTCTGCCCCCCCCCCCCCCACCCCCGCCGCATCCTTCACTCCCCAGATGTGGATCTTGACGGTACTCCACAATAACCTGCTTCCTCACCACCTCAGTGTGTTTCCCGGGGAACCAGATCTGCAATAGAGAGATGAGCAGAGTAGGGAGACTGTAAGCCAGGATTCCAATGAGTAAGCATTACATGACGAAGGATTTACCATGGAGGTGCCATTGAGCATGTAGAAAGATGGGAAGGTTAAGGGGTGATTGGGAATCTTCATCTCATCCCTTTCATCTGTAAACCCTCTAAGACCAAGCCTCTACCACTTTTCTCCAACTTCCTGCCAACAGTCTCACAAATCAGTTTTTTTTTGGAGAGTTGGAGTTGGAGTTTAAAAACTGGTAGTATATCAGAATAACCATGGGGCTTTCAAAAAATATAGTTTTGTGGCCACGCCTCCAGAGATTTTGATTTCATAGTTCTTTGGAGAGGGCCCCAGAAAAATGAAATATATGCCATTGCTATAGTTTCCAAAATAACACTTTCTAGTGCCTTTTCTTATTTGATTCAAACACACACACACACTCTATCAGATAAGTATTATGATTATTATTACCATCTCTTTATAACAAATGAGGAAAGTGAGGTTAAGAGAAGTTTAGCAACTTGTCTTAGGGCTCCCAGCTAAGTGAAGAGACAGAATCAAGATTAAAGACAGGATCTGACAGCCTCTCGCTGTTCTTCCCGTTACACCACGCCTCCCCTTTCAGCTCTTGTGGGGCCAGAATTCTCAAGGTCTGCCCTTACACGTGTGTACTCCCTTCTCTCTGTCTTTTCTGGGGCTCTTCCCCAAACCTACCCTACTCCTTCCACAATGCACACCCCGAGAAATCTTCAACACCAATCCAAAGCCATTCAGAATAGTGTTTTACAAGGCGCTTTCAAAGTGGTGATACCCAAGGGGAGCTCTCAATGTGGTGCTCACAAAGTATTCTCAGGTACCTTAGAACTCCAGAGAATGCTCCTGATTCACTCGTATCCTCTATCATATCCCTCAGCCCTTGATCATTCTCAGTGCCTTAGTTTGATTTTTCTTTTTAGTCTTTTTATTTATTTTACTTATTTTTTTTTTGGAGGAAGATTAGCCCTGAGCCAACATCTGTGCCCATCTTCCTATACTTTATATGTGGGACGCCTACCCCAGCATGGCTTGACAAGTGGTGCGTAGGTCCCCACCCAGGATCCGAACTGGCAAATCTCCAGCTGCCAAAGCAGAGCATGGGAACTGAACCACTGCGCCGCTGGGCCAGCCCCTCTTTTTAGTCTTTTTAAATGTCTTGTTCGTCTTATTTACCCAACCAGACTGGAACCTCTGAGAGGAAAAATACAGGCCTCCAACTCAATTTAACAAAGTTAATGAACTTCTCTGGCCCCTTTTATGTACCAGATATTGGACAAGTAAAACACAGATGACTAAGATTCAGGCCCTGCTCTCAAAGTGCTCATAGTCTCTCCACGCCTTCTACAGGTACTGACTCATTTCATTGACACGAATGTATGGACTGTGTTCCACGGATACAGAGGAGGGAGCAGGGTGAATTACAAGTTTCTCAGAAGAGGAGCTATTCGAGCAGAGCCTTGATAGTCAATTGGTACAGTTATCAGTAAGCCGTAAGTTCATGTCTTATAAAAGGAAGACATCTTAAGGATGTCTTGTCAGGTGATGTATTCAGACTTAGGGCCGGGATTCACTGAATGATTCAACAAATATGTAATGTACCAATATGTACACTATGTACCATTAGGTACCAATGTACAAATATGATATTTATCAATAATCCTAAGAGTTATTTACATCACCCACTTTCTACCCGCCATGTTCAATCCAACAGCCAATCCAGTCTCTTCTCTTCTTCAAGTATCTTTCCAATCCATTCACTTCTCTTTGTCTCCATTACCACCATCTCTAATCAAGATTGTACCAATAGCTTACTAACTGGTCTCTTCATCCAGTATCCGCTGCTGCTAACTGCCAAGCCATTTTCTACTTTGCAATTGGAGATTTATCTTTGATATGTAAACCTGAATATCCCTCCACACTCTGTTCCCAAGATTCAGGATAAAAGGCAATATTTTAACCTGCTTCTACAAGGTCGTGTACATTTTGCTCCCTCTCATTTTTCCAGCCTCATCTGGATCTTTATTTCACACTATCACTATGCTCTAGCCACGTTAGTTTTCTTTCATGTTCCCCTCTGCCACGTGTCCTTTGCACATGCTGTCCCTCTGTTGAGGATGCTCTTCCCCATCACATCCCTCCTTCTCGTTAATGCAGACTCTTCCTTCTGCACTCAGCAGAATCATCCTCTCCTTAGGGAAGACTTCCCTGAGCTCCTCTTATATGTCTACAGCCCGGTTACTTGCAAGTATGACGGGTCCCTCTCCCACTACTTTGCAGCATTTATCACAGTTATAATTTTACATTTATTTGACGGTTTTTTTTAGTAGAGTTCATCTCCTCCCCTACCTCCAAAACATGAAGTTTTGTAAAAGCAAGGACTGTGTCTCCTTGCACACCATTGAATGCCCAGATTTAGCTGGATGTACCAGTTAAATGCCTGGTACAGAGAAGGCTCTCAAAAACCTGTCAAGTGCATGAATGAACTGGTAGATGTCTGCCATGATAGGTCCTGAGCATTACAAAGGTAAGTGGAATGGACCTAGTTTCTGCCTTGGTGGAGCTTCTTGTCTACTGCTGGTTGAGCATGGAGATTGAAAAGTCAGGTTGTGGCTGTTTGGAATTTGGACAAGCTCTTGGTAACTCTTCCCTGACCCCATTTCACACTTCTTGTGCTGGAGGTTTCAGCATCTGGGTTAGGAGCTGAAATTGCAGTTGAGTCTGTTTTGTTTGTTTTCGAGCATTCTCTGTAAGGCTCTGATGCCGAGATTTGGAAAGAACCTGTGCCTTTATATTCAGAAAGATTCTGTAGTAGACATCCATTGCTTTTGGGTGGCCCCATATCCATCTTCCCTTGTTGCTGGGGCTCCTCAGTTTCCATGTGAGAAGCCACCTTCCTCCCTTCTGTGCGCTCGTGCTGCGACTGCCCGTCAAGTGGTGGGTTCATGGCTCAATTAGGAGAATGAAACTCCCTCTTAGGGAGACAGTTTCTCTAGCTGGGATACCTGGAGCTTCCCAAAGTCTTTCTGAGCCATTCTCTCAGCCCTTGAATAATTGTCCTTCTTCTTCAGTCTGTACGAGTGCATTCTGTTGCTTACACCCAGCCCCCGTCAATCAGAGTTCCACTGGAGCAGGAGTGGGCAAACTGCAGCCCGCAGAGCAAACCCAGCCACCATCTATTTCAGTACATAGAGTTTGATTGAAGCACAGCCATGCTCATTCACTTATGTAATGTCTATTGTTACTTTCATGCTACAACAGTGGAGTTGAGTAGTTGCAACAGAGACCATATGGTCCGCAAAGCTAAAAAATATTTACAGAAAAAGTTTGCCAACTTCTGCACTAGAATATGAATCCCAAATACCCAGATCTCTGTGTGCCATTAATTACCTTCTCTTCTATGCATGTAGAATGGTACTAGATATGTACATCCTTGGTATCGAGAAATAGTTTGAATTGAGAACATAGTTCACTATAACGGCCTTCTGTAGGGCTTAATTTTTGCCTGAAACCTTGGCAGTGAAAGGCTATTTCTACCCGAGGAATCTTAAATGCGCCACCAATTCTTTTCTCATTTAACTTTCTAGGTCCCTCTGATTCTCTATCCTCTGTATTATACTTAAGTAGAAAACATTGTTGAGAGTTGGTCAAAGAATTGAAACTAGAACCCAAGTATTCTGAATCTCTCTAAGGCTTGGAAAAGGTCTTTATTCTCTCTGTGCTTGAATTTCATCTTCTACACAGTGAAGTGCTCGAACTAGGACTATTAAATTCTCTTTCAGCATTCTGTAACTCATCCAAACAAAGACAAACGCAACCAGACATATAAATAACAGTATGAGAAACATTTGTGAAATGGACCTGGGAGGAACAGGGGCATCTAGCACCCTATGTGTTGGGGAATAGCATGAACTAGTGTGTACTTATGTGCAAAGATAGGAGTCTGGTGGCGGGCGGGGGTTGAGGGGTGTGTGTGTTTTAAGAAGCAGCAGACATCTGCCTTAGTTTGAATACGGTCTTGTCCAGATCCAAGGGGAAAAACCAGATGGCTTGCACCTCTCATTTAAGTCCCAAACTTCAATCCACAGCAAATAGCTTATTAGTGGGAAATTTGGGGACAGTCCCTAAGCAAAGTTTGTTTTACTTTTTACTCTAAGACCTGCTCCAAAAGCACAGTTGAAATTACACCCTAGAAAGTGCCTACTTAAATTCCTTTAACAAGCAATCCCCCTCAGTAGACGCAAGTTTGGGCCTGTTCACTCACCTCAAACAGACCAGCCATCTGAGCTGTTTGCAACGGCCCCAGGCTACAGGTAGTTTAAAGTGCCACTATCAGATTGCTTCTCAATCTTCTCCTCTAGACTAAATAGTCCTGACTTTTGTCAGCAGCTTTTCATACTCTGGGTCTCCCTCATTAACTCTGTTGACACCGGGCTGGATTTTCATCCTCTTCCACGCTGCTCTGGGTTTGTTCCTTTTAGGAGCTCGGGGGCCAACCTGGGACTTGCTGGCTCCAGGCCCCCTTTTTTCCCTTTAAAAATGTTTCTATGATCATGTGTTGAGCTAATGACAATTGTCTGGCCAGAATGCTCAAGCATAAACTTGCGTCGAGTCAGGGGGATTAGTGAAATCAACTTCAAAATCCAGAACGTGCATCCTATAATTAAGGTCCACTAATATATGGACAACCAGGTCAGCGAGACCTACTTATAGTCTCCACAAATTAAAGGGCTCCAAAGGAAAAATTCCTTTCTTCCACAGAGTGATTTTTCAAGGAGCGCATTAAATAAATATTTATCAAGCACCTATGTTATGCCAGGCGCTAGGCTAGTGACTGGGACACAGCAATGAGCACGGGAGATAGGCTGTCTGCCCTCATCATGCTTACAGGCTGTGGAGGGCATTGGACAGGGAGCATCTTACAGAAAAATATGTAGGCGGTTATCATGCAGTGAGAAAGTGCAGGAAAAACATCACAGCCCCTGACTCAGAATTGCATGGAGCAAAGGTATAAGAGCCAGGGTCAAGGGCCTGAAATAATTTCTGCTTGGCTGCCTTGCAGAGCAGACGGCCGTGTTGAGAGAAAAGTCCACAGAGAAAGGTGGGGATCGAAGAATGCAGGACCTTGTAAGCCAGGTAAGAAGGTGCGTGTACCTTAGAACAGGGGTTCTTGACCAGGGGTGACCTTGCCCCCTGAGGGGCCATTTGGCAATGTCTCTCCAGACATTTTTGGCTGTCACAACTTGAGAGGGGCTACTGGCATCTAATGCTGCTAACATTCTGCAATGCACAGAACAGCTCCCACAACAAAGAGTTATCTGGCCCCAAATGTCAATAATGCCGAGGTCAAGAAGCCCCACTCTAGAGGAGTGGGGATCACTAAAAGACAGCAGCGGGATCAAATTTTTCTTTTACAACTTTCACTCTGGACATAGAGAGGTCAGTGGAGTATATTGGAAAGAGCACAAGAAAAGAGAGAGAATTTGTGGCATTGTTGCTCGTAAGAGATGAGATACGAGAAAAACCCCCTTCAGCCAGGGGTCCTGACAGAAACACATCTCGGTCTGTGCTGTCAAAATAAAAAGGCCACCATAAGAATTTTCAGACACTACCTTTTCTTGACTAGTGAGGGATGGAAAGCTGAAAGAAAAATGAGATAAAATCATTATTTTCATCTGCACATTCGTGTATCCCACCGTTCCACCGTCCTCAAGCCGTAGGCATATGAGAGAAAAGGTTTGGGATTAAAGTGTTAGTTGACTTTAACATAAAATGGTAGGGTCCAGATATTTTCAACACGCCCACATACACACACACACACACACAGAGGGCATGATCCCAGGTATTTGTGGAGCATGTTTTGCATTCTTTCTTACAGGTGGGGTCCTATAAATGAAGCACGCTGACAGCTGCTTAGCATGATAATGTGTTCCGTATTGTCTGACCAATTTGGAAAAACTCATATGATCTGTTATTAAGAGTAGTATAATACATATGGAAAGTCTCTTTGCTCAGCATAAACACAGTGATTCCCATCCACTCTTCCCTGATCACTCCCCACGGCCCCAGTAGAGCATCTATTAACCGCTGATATTTATTGAGTTCTTGCCATCTATTAGGTCCTGTGCTAAGCACGCCATATATGTTTTCTCACATGATCATCACGATGCTGTAAAGTGCATATTTTTCTTCCAATTTAACTTTTAAGGACACTGAGGTTCAGGGAGGTTAATACTTGCTTGCAAAGCTAGGAGGCTGCAGAGTCTAGATTTCAATCCAGGAATGAAAATCTCTCCAAAGACTCTTGAGTTTGACCCGAAGAGCCTGGCTTTTCTGGTCAACAGCAATGAATAATTTCGAGAGGCCATCTGGAGCAGGCCTTTCTTCTGAGCATCCTGCCCCTTGGAGGTAAGGCTGACTATTCATTAAATTTTGGCCATCTTCATGTTGTTCGAGGAATATTCAGGCCCAGCAGGATCCAGCTGTCTGAGCCATGGCCACTTCAAGTCTACACACCCTGCTTTGGCAAAGTCCATCACACTCCCATGGGTTGTTTTGAAAAACACCCAAGGCTCAGGTTCAACTAAGACAGGAAGGAGAAAAGTTGGGATTACAGCCAGAGGTACAGACCCAGGATGGACCACAGAGTCAATGTTTGTTCTTCTCGAACAACTGTGGGATGTTTTCTGGTTACTCAACAGATAAGAACTTCTTATCATTCTTGGCACTTTCACATGTTTTCCTATTTTTCATTTGGAAGTGTGTACTTCTGCTGTTGGCCACCCATCCTGAGAACACAGCCAAAAGTCCGGAGGCCTTCAAAGAAATCCCATGGGATACAACCTCTTCTCGAGACATTTCCAAAGGACCCCAAGTGACTGACCTTCCTGAAAACACATGTACACCACACAATGAAAGATATTTTCCCCTCTGGACCGAAAGTTCATTTTCCCCAATTCTATGGCCTGAGCCTAGATGTGGCAGTCTTTTCTGTCCCCTAAGAGCCAGCTCACCAGCCATAGCTGCATTGACTCACAATTGCTGGGAGGAAGGCGTAACTGATCTTCCATTTAGGCAACTTTCTTCCAAAGTTTTAGACATGGGCCTCACAAGGGCTAGACACGTTTCCTCTTAAAATCATAAGGAGATCTGAGAAGTCACCTATTTTCCAGCTACAGACTATTATTGAACTCAAAGGCCATCACTAGAAATATCCTGCATTATGACACGAAAGTGAACATCGACAAAGTCCTCTCGTCCCCTGTCTTGGATCCAGCAGGTCATGTTTATTCTATCACTGGTATACATCCTCCTGGAAAGAGCGATCTCCAGCTTTGACCCTGGGTAGGACACTATATTAGTTTCCTGTGGCTCTTGCAACAAATTATCACAAATGTGATGGCTCAAAACAACAGAAATGTATTCTCTCACAGTTCTGGTGCCCGGAAGTCTGAATTCAGTTTCACAAAGCTGAAATTGAGGCGTCAACAGGGTCACCCTCCCTCCAGAGGCTCTAGGGGAGAATTGGTCCCTCACCTCTTCCAGCTTCTGGTGGCTGCTGGCCTGCGGCTGCGTCATTCCAACATCAAGGCCAACATCTCTATATCTCTCTGCCTCCAGCACATTGCTTTCTCCTCTGTGAGTGTCAAATCTGTCTCTGCCTCTCGCTTGTACTGATACTTGTGATGGCATTTAGGGCAAATCGAATGGTCTCCCCAGATCAAGATCCTTAACTTAATCTCATCTGGGAAGACCCCTTTTCCAAATAAGGCAGCATCTGTAGGTTCCAGAGATGAGGATCTGATATCCTTGGAGACCTTTACTCGGCCTACTACAAACAGCTCCCAGCTCATTCTGTGGAGAGTTCAGGGAGCACAGGCCCAAGAGACCCTTCCTGGAAGGTCTCATGTTAGGGTACTATTATTGTTATTGGCTATTGTCAGATTCCTCAACCTCAACACCACTGGCATTTGCACTGGATAATTCTTTGTGGGGACAGAGGGAGCTATTATGTGCATTGTAGGATGCCTAGCAGCATCCAGCAAATAAAAATGTAGGAAACCCAGTTAAAACCAAATTTCAGATAAACAATGAATAATTTTTTTTAGAACAAATACAATTTGTACAATATCTGGGACATTCTAATACTAAAAAAATAATTTTTTGTTTGTCTGAAATTTAACTGTAACTGGGTGTCCTGTGTTTTATCTGTCAACTCCACACTAGATGCCAGTAGCACACACCCACCCTCATGCCTGATTGCAACAAACAAAAACGTCTCCAGACTCGCCAAATGTCCCTTGAGACATCCCTTGAGACCAGTTGAGAACCTCTGGTCTACTTAAAAAAACCCACAAAAACTCGTAAAATAGGAAAGACTGAGAAAAATATGTGGAACTGTTTTAAATATGTGCAAGCTGGCAGCTGTTGCTACTTACCTGCAAAGCTACCAGATCCTAGGGCCACAGGCCACACGGACACTAGCACAGCTCCGGGAGGGCGTGTGTGCATCGCTGTTGTTGGGGGCCATGGCGTGAGGAAGCCCATGTCGTGGGTTTAACCCTGCCTGGCCCTGCCCCTTTCAAGCCGTGGAGACTCAGGCTGAGCAGCAGGACCAGGCATGCTCTCCCATCCCCCACTCACCCTCTAATTTATTTTAATTATTCTCTTTTTCCCCCTCAGTCCTCAGGCTTGGCTTAGGGGCGAGTGGCTCTCTCATTCATGCAGCTAAGTTTGAAGGTGCCAGGAGACAATTGTCTGGCAGAGCTGGGCTGTGGTTCCCTCCACTGAGACTTGATTTTGAGCATGTCCCTACTGGAAAGAAAAGCTAAACAAAAGAGCAGCTGAATGGGTGTGTGCTGCCCGTCTCCCTTCCCTTTTCTTTCCTGCACCCTCAGTCTTCCTGTCCCCAGTCAATACTTGGCACTTGGCCTTTGGAGTATCCATGCTTCACCCAGGCTTTCTATACTGATAACTAGTAACTCTCCCCCCGACCCCTTCCCCACCAGCTGCCTCTGCACGCTATCACATTTGGCTCTATTTCTCCAAATATAAGCCTGGTGTACACACACAGATAGCAATTGGGTGCACATATTGTATGTCTTTATAAACAAAACCGTGTGTATTTATAGACCCATATCAATGACAGATCTATATGGAGAGACAATGGGGTTTTACAGACAAAAAAAAAAAAAAAGTGAGGCTTAGAAGCCTCTGACCCAAAATAAAATTAAATTCCAAATAATACTCAGTAACAAATCCCTTAATAGGGGAGGGCTGCTGGGACCAGTAAAGTCTAAACAAGAGGTTTGTTTGGGAGGGGTCAGACCCTCACAGGAGGGAAGCAGGGTTTAGGTTCTGTTCCAGAGTCATCTGCCGGAGGGTGACTATTTCATTATTTGCTGCTGAGCTCTTGGTTGCTTGGAGTCATTAACACCATCTTCAAAGGATTTGTATTAACCAGCTACACATGGCGTCAAAGAGCTACACGTGGCGTCCAAAACCAAAATTGACATTTAAGAAAAGTTATAAGAATGACTGAGTGAATTCAGCAAAACGTATTTGTTGCTCCTGGAAGTCAGAGACTAAGACAAAAACGCCCAGAGAGAAAAATACAGAGAACACAAGGACACGCAGGAAGAATGACGGGGGAAGGCGGAATGGGTCCCAGGACAATGGTCCCAAGTATTGGCTTGGCCGGAGAAGGGCAAGCTTCAACTCGGGCTCTCTATCCAGCATGGGAGGTGGAGCTGATTTAGTTTGTACATAATCAGGCCAACTATAGGGAGAGTGACAGAGACTTACAAACAGGACAGATACCAAGGGGAGGGCACCATCTTTGCTGAGGCACTGCAACTGGAGCCATACACTCCAACTTCAACATCTCTCTGCGTTGTCTCTCTTTTGCCCGCCATTTGCAGGGAGATGGACATTCCATTGGCATTTCAGTCTTTTAAATGCTCACATCCTGGAAATAACCCTTTGAGTCTTTTCTTTAGATAGAGAGAGAGAGAGAGAGAGAGAGATAGATAGATATAGATAGCCAGCCCTGCTGGTCTAGTGGCTAGGATTTGGTGCTTTAATCACCATAGACAGTTCATTTCCTGGTCAGGGAACCACACCACCTGTCTGTCGGTTGTCATACTGTGGTGGCTGCATGTTGCTGTGATGCTGAAAGCTATGCCACTGGTACTTCAAATACCAGCAGGGTCACCCATGGTGGACAGGTTTCGGTGGCGCCTCCAGACTAAGACAGACTAGGAAGAAGGACCTGGCGACTCATTTCTGAAAAAACTGACTGAGAAAATCCTGTGAATAGCAGCAGAGCATTGTCTGATATAGCGATCGAAGGCGAGGGGATGGAGCAAAAGGACCAGGCAGGGTTCCGCTCTGCTGCACGCAGAGGGTCGCTAGGAGTCAGAATCCACTCATTGGCACTAAAAACAACAACAACATTATAACATAGTGTTATCAACTATAGTCACCACGTTTCCATAGATCCTCAGACCTTATTTACCTTAGCTGAAAGTTTGTATCCTTTTTTATTTTTTACTGAGACAAAATGTACAGCAGTGAAATACGTAGATCTTAATTACACAGTGCAATGAGTTTTGGCAAATTCGTATACCAATGTAACTACCACACCAGCCAAGGTACAGAACATTTCCATCACCCCAGAAAAATCTACTGGGGCCAGTGGTGTGCTGGAGCCAGCTCCTACCCTGGCAATTCCACGCATCTCGTCCTCAAAGCCTGTTTGTGGCTTAAAGATGGCCATGGTCGGAAATTGGCAAACACTACAAACCAGGGATATCCTTTCCCCCAGAGAGCCAGATTACCAGCACTCTGCTACTCATGCCCCCTCCAGTCAATCCCCCCCCACACAGAGGCATATCCACAGGTTTACTTTTGCTTGTTTTTGAACTTCGTGAACATGGAATTGCATGTTGCGTCTTGCTTCTTTCCATCAGCATGACATCTGTGAGATTCGTCAGGGTTGTGCATTTATCAGTAGTTTGTTCCCTCTTTCATTGCAGAGTGCTGATGGTATAAATTTTCTGCTAAGTCCTGCTTTAGCCATGTCTCATAAGTTGCTGTTTATCATATTTTTAATGCCATTCAATTCAAAATATTTTAATTACCCTTGTTATTTTTATTCATGGATTATTTAGAAATGTGTTGCTTAATTTTTATAATATTTGGGGATTTTTTGGCATCATATGGCTGCTAATGTAATTACCCTGTGCCCAGAGAACACAAATAAGATTTAAATCCTTTTAAATTTATTGAGATTTGTTTTATTGCCCAATATTTGGTCTATCTTGTTGAACGTTCCACGTGCACTTGAAAATATTATGTGTTCTACTGTCGTTAAGCGGAATGTTTTATAAACTTCAATTAAGTTCATGTTGGCTGATGGTGTGATTCAGATGTTAAATATCCATGTGACTTTATGTCTAGCTGATCTCTCAACTAATGAGAGAAGAGTGTTAAAATATCAAACTCAAATTATTGGTTTATCTGCTTTTCCCTTTAATTCTGTCACTTTTTACTTTTTGTATTTTAAAGCTCTGTTACTGTGTACATATGCATTTAAGATTGTTAGAGCTTTCTGGAGAATTGGCCCTTTCATATTGTGGAAATGCCTCTCTCTGTCTTTGTCAATCCTCCTATGTTGAAGAGTACTTTCTCCGGTGTTAATACAGCTGCGCCATCTCTCTGTGCTTACTCTGCATGATAAATCTTTTCCCCATCTTTTTCCTTTCAACATATCTGTGTCCTTATATTTAAAGTGCATCTCTTGGTTTTTAATCCAGTCTGATAATCTTGACTTTTAATTTGGGCATTTAGTCCATTTACAATTAAATATAATCATTGATATATTCAAATTTAATTCTACCGTGTTATCTGTTTCCCGTTTCTGCCGTCATTTTTTCTGTTCCTCCATTCCTCCTTTCCTTCCTTCTTTTGAGTTAATTGAATAGGTTTTAGTATTCCTTTTTTGTCCTCTATTGGCTTTTTAGCTGCATTTCTTTTATTTTTTAAGTGATTCCTCCAAGATGTACAATGTAAAATGTTAACTTATCACAAATTATCTAGAGTTGATGTTGTACCATTTCACATAAAATGTAAAAGTCTTACCACTTTAAAATTCCATGTATTCTACCCTCATTTTTCCTGCTACTTTGGACATTTATTTTACATATCCTTATGTAATAAACCCCATAATTTAAAGTTATTACCTTTATTTAAACAGTGTTGTTGTCTTTCAGAGAAGTTGAGAAAAAAAGGTGGCCTTTATATCTGCCCACATGTTTAGTATTCCTTGTGCTCTTTATCCTTGCTGTGACTCAGTTTCCATCTCATGTCACTTGTCTTAATGCAGAAGAACCTCCTTTAGTATTTACTGTTTTGCAAATCTGCTGGCGATGAATTCTTCAGCTTTTATTGATCTCACGTGTTTCCTTCCTCTCAGGGCTCACAGCCTCCACCGCCTGTCATCCAAATACCTGAAAGCAGGTCCCTCACATATTCTGCCCGGTTTTCTCCTTGTTTTCAGTAGGAGGGTGCGTTAGTTTTCTAGGGCTCCTGTAAGAAAGGCCCACACACTAGGCGGCTCACAGAGCAGGAACTGACTGCCTCACAGTGAGTTCTGGAGGCTGGTGGTCTAAACAAAGGCATCAGCAAGGCTGCCTCCTTCTAGAGACTCTGAGGGGGACGCTATTCCACGCCTCTCTCCTCGCTTCTGGCAGCCTCAGGCCTGCCTTGGCTTGTGGGTGAATTCTTTTCTGTGTCTTCATGTCTTCTTCCCTCCATGAGTGCCTCTGCATCTACATTTTCCCTTTTTAGAAGGACACAGTCATATTGGATTGGGGTCCGCTTCAATGACCTCATCTTAACTTGATCCCCTGCAAGGACACTGTTTCCAATAGGGTCACATTCACAGGCACCTGAGGTTGCAACATCTTTATAGGGGACACAGTTTAACCCACGACAGAGGGCAAGTTATTCTGTCATTACTAGAAGTGGAAGATATCCTTGAGTCTTTTTTCCTGTGTCACTTTGCTATGAATTTATTCATTTTTTAGATACGTTCAGGTTCAGTGGGGAAGAAGAGTGGATTGCAGAATGGTGGAGCATGGAGATGGGAGCTGGTGAAGTTTGGGCCAAAGGAAGAACTTAAGGAAAAAAGGATTGAGATCCCCCAGAGGAAAAGGTTTCTGCTTCCCCAGCTTTCCTTCGGACCTGTGCTTTGGACCTACATGATGGACCTACGAGGGAGGCAGGAGCTCTCATGTCCACCCATTCATTTATTCAAAAACAAAAAACAACGTTTACTGAGCACTTCCAGGTGCCACTCCTGCATCTAATAGTGGGAGATACAGTAGCACAGGAAACAAATATGGCCCCAGCCCATGGGGAGCTTTCCTTCTAGTAGAAATTCAGAGTCCATCTGTCTGCTTAAGTTTTGGCTGAGTTGTGCTTTTAAAAAACTAATTAGAGAAGAAATTTTAACTTATCTTTTGGTCAAGATAAACATAGTGCAGGAAAAGTTTGAGGAGGATAATTTTCTATGCATTTCTTTGTTTAGCAAATATTCTTGAACACACATTGGACCTGAGGATGGAGATTCCAAAGGATTTGTTTGTGCATGAAGAGATAAGAAATTTACCAGATAATAATTACAGCTAAAACTTTGATAGCAATTTCCCTGTGGCAGGCACAGTTCTAAACCCTGCAGCAGGATTACCTCCTTTTGTCCTCCTAACAATGTAAACGCTGCTATTATTCCCATAACGCGGTACAATAACTGGCCCAAAGTTAGCAGCTGGTGAGTGTGAGAGGCATTGCATGAACCCTGGCGCTGCGGCTTTGGAGTCCACGTACACAACCTCTATTCTAATCTAATTACGAAACGTGGAGTGTGCATATAACCTAGATATTTTTAGACCCCGAAGTCTCACTCTTTGTGATATTTTCCATCCATTGTCTCCCTTGGAGACATGTATATTACTCCAATGTGCAATTTTGGAAATGTAGTAGATATATGAGTACACATTTCTCCTTATTTCCTAAAATCTCCCCCGTGGAGTCTCTGAATGTGGGGAATAATGCAGAGTATCGGGAAAGAGTTCCCTTATGGAGTATGGCAGACGCTAACGGTCGTCTTGAACGTGCCCACTCTTTCCTCTCTAGCTGCCAGCTTCTGGAGAACCGGGTCCTTCTTTGATATCAACCCTCCACGGCAAGGCTATGTGTGGCAGGAGGGCCTGCTTGGTTTAAGTCTGTGTGGCTGGTTTCATGACCCTGGCCGAGTAATAGAAATATGATGAATCTCTGGCCCACAAGTATGTGGAGACTTCTGGAAAAGGTTTCCTTGCTTTCAAAAATAGATACACAGGAAGTGAAAGCTACTTCTTTTTCTCAAAGTTGTGACAAATGCAACTTCCATGTCTGGAAGTTCAGCAGCCATCTTGTGATCATATGGGGGATGAGCCTGAGGACAAAGCTGATAGACTGAGGATGACAAAGCAGAAAGACAGAAAAAAACCACCCTGGATCCATGACGATATCTTTGAGCCACTGAATGAACCAATTTTAAAACTACCCTAACTTTGAACTTCTTGTTCAAGGAGAAGGGAACTTGATGAATTATCATTTTTTTAAGCCATTTAGAGTTAGGTTTTCTACTTATGATCCTAACTGAGTCCAAAATAAGACACCTTAAGAATTTCGTTTTTTGACTCAGTTCCCTCCATCTTTCTCAATACAAGAGGAAATTTCTGCTATCAGCATATGTTCATCCTCTACTAGAAAGGTCCAGTGCTGTTTATTTTGGGAGGGAAAAGAAGACATGTACATCTTTAAAGCATCCAAAGGCAGCTGAAAGGTTGGCAGCTATCTAAAGCCCGTGATAAATGTCTAAATTCCTCAGCAGCATATTTCTGTGTTTGCAGACTCAGAGACGAGAGACTTTCAACACGGCCGCTAAGACCCCCTTTTAAAATCGAATTTAAAGTAACATTTAAGGCTGTGTATATTGGCTGCGGATTCCTTCCCATATTCTTCCTGGGAGTTTCCCACCAACAACACAAGAGCGCCTCTCTATATTAAAGCAGCTTTTTCCCTTTTTTAAAATAGCTGCCTATTAAGGCAGAGATTCTAATATTAGCCTGTCGTTCCACTGCATGAAGGAATTGGATATCTTCTGCACCAACTTGGGGGTCTGGATGTATTTCTGCACTTTTCCTCAGTGCTTTACAGAAACTTAAAATAGTGTTTCCCCCCGCCTTTTCCTTTAACTCTATGTAACCACACAGAATGTGAAGGACGGGTTTGGGGCTTTGGAACCAGCATATGTTGGGTTCAGTTTATTTTCCATGCTTCAATGGAGTTAGTTCATTCCCCTTTCACTTTGGATATAAGGGGGAAAGGAATATTATTATTATAAGTATGACTAGATTGTGTCTTACCTAAGCCTGTCTGTGGGCATCAGGGAAAGTGGGATGCTGGGGATAAAAAAATATGGAAAAGGAGTGTCCCAGGAAAATATTTAAGAGATCAGGGGTATGACTAGCTTGCTGGGAGTTACCAAAGAAAGAAATAGGCTTTTTCCGTCTTTGGCATTGTACAGCTTTTGTCTCTATCAAAGGGCAGGAGCAGTGGGCAATGAATGGGTGAGCTGGGGTGAAAACTTATAGGAAAAGTCCTGATTTTGAGGCAGTCTTGGAATACCAACGAATGTTTATACATTTCATGTTGAGTGTGGAATCTCACTAACTTTTCTGGGAATTGAAAAGTGGGCTTTATTTAATCTCCCTTTGCATTGAAGAGGGAAGTACTAGGAGAGCGTGGAAGAGATGAAGGTAGAAGGAAACCTAGAGACTATTTCATTCACCCCGTTCACACTGTAGAGAAGAAAAGTGAGACCCAGAGCTGGGAAGTGGCTAGTCCAGGGTCACACTGAGTTGACAGTGGAGGAGGCAGTGCGGTGGAGTGGTAAGAACAGGGGTCTCGAAGCCGGTGAATGACAGAGCCCGGCCATTACCTAGTTGTGTGCCCAGGGGTTAGTGTCATAGCCTTGTTGAGCCCCCAAATCCTCACCTCTACAATGGAGGTCACCATCGTCCCTTTCTCATGGGCTTGCTGTGAAGACTGGATCAGTTAATAACTCCAAGGAGCTGAGTGCTGGGAGAATAACACACGCTCGATAAATATAGCTTGTATGAAGCCCACACTCAGGAGAAGGTCACGGAACACATGTTGCTGACCTTGTCCTAGTCTTCCTTTTCTTCCTCCCTTTCATCCCCATCCTCCCCAAAGCTCCATTAATGGATTGTTGAGATAGTAGACGCTCCTCCAGGGAGAAAGAAGACACCTGAGCCCTCAGTCTGGGAGCTTCAGATCCAAAGAAAAAGGGATGAATCTGTTGGTTTATTCAGCCTGTTTTAAGCACCCTGGTGTATTCTCTCATCTTGTATTTTGTTAGATTTGAGCTTCTTCAAGGCCTTTCTCTTCTGTTGCTAGTCTCTTTTTCACTCACCTTAGTTTCTTTCTTCCCAAGAAGAATGTAACTCGCCGGATGCAGGCTTCAGTGATGTGTGACTGGAGAATACCCATGCTCACGGGGATGGATTTTAAGATTCATCTGTCTGTTAATGGACTTGCTGAAAGGGCTAGGTAAGCTATCATTCATTTTTCGTGGAGGAGACAAAGATCAGATTGTGGGGAGGTGCTGAGAGATCCCTATATAAGCCGAGTTGGAGACTCCTCTGTATCAAGTATCTTGTGACTGGCAGTCTTCACAAATCCACAGTATTTGCCTCTCACTCTCCATTACAGCCTCTGATAGGTTAGATAACAAAGCAAGAGTCAGGTTCAGAAGGCTATCATCACAAGAGAGCAGGGCTGTTACCCGACTCTCCTATTAAGCCGTACCTCTGGTTTAGCTTGAGGCATGAGCAAAGGGACGTGAAGGAGTTATCAGAGAGCAAGCCCAGGTGGAAATGAAATACTGTGAAGAGCTGATATGGGGCATCAACAGTGTGCCATACGCTGATTCAGTAACTCTCCACTCTCCCCTGTGAGCAGTAATTCTCATGCTCATTTTACAAATGGGCAAGTGGCCATGGCATGTCCAGTATGCTCTGGCAGTTCACTCTGCTGGTCCCTGATGCTCCCCACCCCCTCTGCTTTCCGGGGAAATCCAGGCTTAGAAAAGTCACTTGTGCAAATTCGCACAGCTCATGGGGTGTCTGCCTTCAGGTCTTGCTTCCTATATCCCACTCTTCTTTGCAAGTTTCAGTAGAAATGGAAGAGAAGTAACCTCTGGGTTTCCGGGCAGAGAAGAGGAAGCAGGGCCAGGCAGATGAAGTGTCTGGGATAGTCCAGGAGAGGGCCCAAAGGCTTGAGAAGGGAGTCAGGGCTGGAACCGAAGGCAAACACAACCCCTTTGTCATGACTCCTGGGCCAGTCCTGACTCAGCTGGATCTGGAGGCGGTGGAGGAAATTGAGGCTTTGGGCAGCTGGGAAGCTCTTTAAGATCCTGGGTTGAAGTAAGAGCTCAGCCCGCAGCCTCAAACCACCACATGGGTCCATCCATTCCACATCAGGCCAGGAGCTGGCGTGAAGGATCTGAGGCCCTGCTTTCCCTTCTATTTGGGGGCGCTCAGCTGAAAGGATCTGTGGCTTTTAGTTCTTTCCTCCTTTGGAAGTGGAGGGGAAATAATAATAATCATGATGATGATAATAATAATAATCATCATCATCATCATCTGCGGGTTTGGGAGTATCCTTGGTCTGGCGGGGCCAGAGTAGCTGAATGAAGTTACGTTGTGGTGATGCTGATGGCTTTGCCCGTCTCCGTGAAATCAGTGGCCGAGAGAAGAAGCCAAAAGTGAACCCAGGAGTGAAGGCAAGATGGGCAAGTAGGGAACTGGTTTGTTCAACAAATCGTCACAGTTTCTCTCAGGGCAGGAAGCTAGGGCAGGATGCATACAACTTTCTTTTCTTTCTTGTTCTTCTCTTCTCTTTTCTTTTCTTTTTGTGGCCTTTCTTTTTTTCCTTCACTGGCTTTCTTAATCACAAAAATAAAACCTTATATACTTCAGGCAACAAGTCCAGTTACATGGCAGCGTATAAAGAAAAAGCTTACCATCTGCCCGCTCCATCCTCCTGAGGAAACCAAGGCAAACAGGGGGCAGGTACCCTTTCAGAGTTTCTGTTACCTAGAACTTTAAGACTTACTCTTGTCTTTCAGGAACTCACTCATCTTGGAAGAAAGAGTATGCATGTAGAAAAATAGTTACGGGATATGTAAGGACTTTCTAAGGGGCTGATGTGAGAGGGATCTTGCGGAATGGAGCTGTGAAAATGCTGGAGGTTTGGGAGTACCCATGAAAACTGAATAAGATATAGAAATTTTGAGGAGAGGACAAGCTCAGGCTAGGGGTGTTCCAAGACACTATTATTTGAATTTCCTTCATTCTACTAGAATCTCAGCATTGGGAAGGTCCTTAGAGCCAGGGGTCTGTCCCTGTACAGATGCATCCACATTAACGGCCATGCAGCCCCGCTTTGGTTGCTTCCACATCCAGAGAACTTGGTAAGAACACGCCTGGGAACAGTCCGCTTCACCCCATACTCCAATCAGCAGGCAACTGGGCTCTTTAAAATGCTTTTTACATTTGACGTTTATACGTTATAAAATCTTTACATAGTTCTTCTCTTTCCCTTTGGCATAGTGTAAGAAACCTGAGGGCAGGGATTGTGTTTTATTTACTTTCGTTGACTAGGCAACATATGAATTACTAAATTAATTCAGGAAAATTAAAATCAACGTATCCTGGGCCCTTCTATTTGGAGACACAGGGCCAGGTATCGAAAAGGATTAAAACTTGAACATCTTCAGGGGGCCTCAGGGGGCCCTCTGTACCAGGCCGAGTCCTACGTTTCTCCCGTGATCCTTCCTCCAGTTCAAGAAAGGATTGCCCTCAAGGTGTATCTATTTGACCTCTGCAGCGACTATGGGTAGCTCCACATAAACTCAGGTGAGATACAGTGAGTTTGAAAAAGTAAAGTTGTGACTGAATTCTGTGTCAAAGCTGCCTTCTGCCAGGATGATAGAAACAACAACTCTGTCTTTCTCATGGGTCCCCACCCCTCACCTCCATGTTACTGTGACAGGGCGAAGACAGCGAGGCATTTGATCCACACTAAAGAACACCACAAAACAAAGCACAGGGCCAGATCTGCGTCCACTGCAGCATCATCTGCAGCAGCACAGAGCCCGGTCCGACGGCCAGGGCCTCGGATAACACTGGCGATCTGACTAAAGGGTGTATGCAAGGATGTCAGACTCAGTCAGGTGTCTTTGGTGTAATAGCGTTTCTGGATATAGCAGGGCGTTATATATATATATCTCATTTACACTTTCATCTTGAAAATTTTTCTTGATGACACACTCCAGGAAACTGAGAAAGAAATGAAAAAGGAAAAATTAAAAATTAGAAAATAGTGGTGTATTGGGACTGATGATTGGTAGTAAACCTATTAAGTACAGAGTTGTTTCTAAATAATTATACATATGGCTACAAACAAAGCAGATGTTATATTTTATCAAGAAAATATGCTTTATACAAATATTAATTTACTATAAAATAATTGTCTTTGGAAACCCCAGATTTATTAGTAAAGGCTGGGGAGGTGATAGAGGACAGCCAGTGAAGACCTTCTAAGTTGTAAGTATTACAAAAGGGAGGTGATGTTTGCTTTGATAATCACAGAAAAATAATTCAACTAATGTATTTGGAAAACAGAAAGGTGAACACCAGTCAACTGAAAACAAATGCTTGCCTTTCAAATCATCCATGAAGAGAAAGCAAACAAACCTCGTCCATATATCAAGAGAAAATAAGGAAGTAACAAAAGAAATGACAAAGACAAAACTTAATGAGATATATGTGCAAAACAGCAGAGGGTTTATACCTGTCATTAGATTTAAAATGCTGGTCAACATTTAGAGCACACCACGATGCATCAGGCACTGTTAGGTGCTTTGCTTTGTTATTTTTTGTCGACTCTTTATAGCAATTTTAGTAATATTATTGTTTCATTATTACCAAAGAATCAACAAGGACTCACAGAGAACAAATCACTTTTCTAGGGTCACACAGATGTAGGTGGCAGATTCAAGATCTAAACTCTGGCTTATCTGACCCACAGGCTTACACTCAGTCACACAGTGTCCCATCTCCACATGACGAGGTGAGAGGAGAGAGACCAGGTGTATGCAATGTGAATTCCCAATTCAAGGGCAAAGACTTAGAATTGGGTTATAATACAAAATATGACATGTTGCTTTTAAGAGAAATGCCTTAAAAATGGCATGAGAAATATACACACACATCCACCTACACACGCAATGTATTTATTAGGCAAATATAAAGAGAACAGAAACCAAAAACAGCAGTGTCAATGTAAGTTTCAAACAAAACATAGGGCTAAAGGCAAAAGACATTCACATAATTTGAAAAATATTATGTTGATCTTCATATAACCCATGATGAAGGTATCTTTATACACCGAATGTTTCACAGCAAAGTATGAAAACCAAAAATGGCTAGAAATATAAAATGAAGAAAAATGGAAGGAGAAATGGACACACAGCTATTATGAGAGACTCAAACACATATCAATTTTTGACAGATGAAGTAGATAAGAAATAAAGTCAGGGAAAAGGTAAACAACAAAATTAATAATATCATATGAATACCTATGTATATGAATACATGTGTGTATATATGTGCATCTGGTAAATATGGATATATATGCGATATATAGAAAGATATATATATATTTATTCTGAAAAACAGATCCCATACGTCCTTTTAATTTGCCTATGCTGTGCTCTCAAACACTGGTAATCTACCATACCGGAAAGAAAATCTTAACAAATGTGTAGAAGCTAATGTCATCCAGGCCAGATTTTCTCAGTAATGCAGACTTGATCTATCAAGTAATAATGACTTAAAAACAAAAAATGTATAAAACAAAGAACTGCTATTAATAAAAAGGAAACTCTCTCCCACATGAATGTTGGATGTAACAGGAGATCAAATTGCAACTGGTATTCATTAGAAAATATTGATTACTAAACTACTAAACTGCAACAAAACATTACATTACTAAATGCATGGGATGTAGCCAAGGTCTTACTGAGATGACAAATTAATAATCTTAAACTTTTCCCTCATTAGTAATAGGGAATAAAAATAACTGGACTAAACGTTCACCTTAACTACTTGAAAAAATAATTACAAAAAAGATAATGGTGGTTCCCTCTTCCCACTTTGGTGGCAGCTGAAAGAAGAGTAACTTCTGCACAGAGAAAAGATAATTATTTGACAAAATAATAACAAAGTAAAAACAGGAGGAACAACATAATGCAGTCATGCAACGCGTAATGACATTTCGGTCAACAATAGATCACCTATACGACCATGGTCCGATCAGATTAGTACCATATAGCCTACTTGTGTAGTAGGCTGTAGCATCTAGGTTTGTATAAGTCCATTCTAGGGTGTTCCCATAACAATGAAATCGCCTAACGACACGTTTCTCAGAAAGTATTCCTGTCAGTGAACCAAACATAAATCCAGTAAAACTGATGACAATGCAAGAGTTAATTCTTTGAACAAAACCAGCGTAGCATACACCGTTAGGAAAACCTGTTAAAATGTTAGTTCTCAACTATGCGAGTTATTATTCTCATAGTTACAACTCATTAAAGTTCTCATTCTTTCTCCTTCAGATTAATTCAGGGCACTCTGGTCGTCCCCCTTCACTTTAGTTCAACAGAGCATTTCAGACTGGCCTGGTGGTTTGACTACCAGAGGGCCCCTGGGGAAAGCGGCTTGCCGAGGAAGAGAGTTTCACTGACTTCCTCTTGGTCTAGTTCCATCTTCTCGGTGAGGATGTTCTCTGACAAGAGATACACACCACCAAGTCTCTCCTTTGAAACCGGTGTCTCCTCAGTCATCTGGGTGACTGTGGGCCAGCCACGGGCGAGGGGCATTCACCAGGTACACAAGGTTATATGACTCTCCCAATTCCCTCTACACAAAATGGGCACTCAAGTTTTGGAAGATGGAGTCTATAACAGAAAGCTGTTCATTTCTGCCTATATCACCCCATTTCAACAGATTTGCCTTCTTTAGTTCTTGTGCCATCTCTGAAGCATGGAAGCACGAGCGTGAGGAAGGAAACTTAAGCATGGAAGCAGAATTAAGAAAATAAAGCTCCGTTCAATGGACCCAAGTAACTAACATAGTGAATACATACTTAGCATTCCCTGTTGCCCAAGCATTGTGCTGAGGACTTCAATTCATTGCTTCCTTCAGCCTTCACAACATCACTATGAAAAATGCACTATTATTATCTTCATTTTACTTTTGAAGGAACTGAGGCTTAGAGAGGCTAAAAGAACCTTTCCAAAGTCACCTGTCTAGTGACAGATGGAAGACTCGAACACAGGCAGTCAGCGTCCAGAGCCCCCATAACCGCCTATCCCCACTCTACCGTCCTGCTCTACGCAACGGGCAAGGGTGTAGAGACGGTGGTGGTTCCCTCTTCCCACCTTCTTGGTGGCTGAAAGAAGAGTAACTTCTGCCCTGACAAGCCGCTATTGAGAACACCGCCCACCCTCCTTCCAGACCCAGTTGGCTTCTCCCTGTGGAGAGTTATTTGATTGATAAGATAGAGGAGGACTACAGTCTATCAACCCATGTTCCTGCCTGACTGCAGTTAGCAAGGTAAAGGTCAGAAACACACGGGAGCTTACTCTCCACATGCCCCTCATGCCCGCTTATCCCTGCCCCAAGGGGGAAGGTGCAGTTTTCCTCGTGACTCACTGAATAAGCATCAGCTATGCACACTGAACTCAGCCTTGCGCCCAAAGGTTGCAATGTGAGGGCAAGTATAAGGTAGCCTACTTTGGTTTTACATCCAAAGTGCTCTCTGGTTCAATTTCACCAGCAATTAAGCCGATGATCTCTAGTTAATTCTTGGGTCTCGGTCTCAATTAGTTCAGAAATCTGAAGAGAGAAGAGCAGGAATATTATCAGCCTGAAACTCCAATACAGAACACGTCGATGTGCAAGCCATCACCGTGGACTGCAGCCCAGGCTCTTGGCTATAAGGAACTAACTCTTGAGCCTCTTACCTGACACTTGAAGATGCTGAGACCACGTACCTGAATAAATGTTGGTGAAGCCAACTAAGTAAAACACTGCTCTGTCACTGTCCGGGAGAGCCACATTTTAGAGGGTTCCCTCTGAAGGTCTGAGACAGGAGATAACTCTTGAGTGAAAGGGAGATGCTTCCACAGATTTTTCCTTGACTTATTTCTTTGGGCATAAATCAGCGCTCCATGCCAGCTTATTTTTACAGTGCTGCGTAACTTTCCCCTCCCTTTGGAGCGACTGAGCTGCCCCAGGCAAAACATCTTTCCAGTCAGGCAGAGTTCCTGGAATTATAGGCAAAATATCCATGTTGCATATGAGAAAAAATTCCCTTACAGAAGAATGACTTTAAAATTAGTATAGGATCCCTGCTTATAAACGTTGAGCATCATAAAATCATAATTGCTCAAAGAGATGGATGAATAGATGCATAAAGTTAGGTTTTGACATTTGCTTCACAAGAAACAGATCGCTGAAATTACGAAAGTCTGCTATGTAATTATTCCACATTGCCACTTCTGGTGACTTTCACAGAGAGAGGAGTGTTCCCCCTCACATGTGACTGTGACATGTGACACAATAGGTCAATTTTCGGTGGAACCACTGGGAACAGGAGGAGGCCTGCACACAGTGTGGCGAGTGCATACTGTATGCATTGTATACAGTGGCTGAATTGTGTGGTCAGCTGCTCCTAACACCAGATTGCAAATAGATCTTGACAACTGTATCTTCTGTTTCAAGTTTATAGCCCTATTTAAAAATATTTAGAATTTTAAAACTTTACATCCATGATTGTACCACAGGCTGTTATTCTGAAGAACATGTTGAAATTCACTTCGTGAATGTGATATTTATTTTCCGAAGATTCTTCTTTTCTCGTCCTCCTTTCCACCCTCCCTCCCCGATTCCTTCCTCCTCTCTTTTTTCTTTTCGTTTCTTTCTTTTTAAACAAGAGACTTTGTCCTTTATCATAAAGTGACAAAGAAGGCAATAATGATCTTGAGTTAGTGTTCACATCCAAACTGTGTTGGAATGTGGAACTGAACTCCATCTAAGAGCTGTCCTCACGTAATCAGAAAATTCACACAGGCTCTGTTTTCAGCCAGAGTCCCCTTCCAGACCCTGGGGAACTTCAGAGTGGAGGAAAACCTCCTTAGTGGGTCTCTCAGCCTCCCGTTTCCCTGGAGGGCTTGTTTTTGCTTATTCTGACAGCCTGACGTTTGACATGAAGGTCAAGACTTTAGCTGATGAAATGGAGTTCAAGTTAAATTAAGTCAACAGTTGTCTGACCTATTGTTTTGTTTTCACTCGGTCGCTCTGCAAATAGAAAACTTGCTTCTCTGGTCATTCTCAGTAGGTTAAGCCTCTCTTTGGATCAGTTGGCCTCTTCTCTGATTTCTGAATTGATGGGCATGAGCTCTGTTGAAGGGGGAAGTGGGGAAAGGTTGAGATGATAAGGAAGCATCAGGAAATATTCAGGAAAAGCGTGGTGGGTTGAAAGAACTCTGGGCAGAGAATCACCGCTGTTCAAGCAGCCTTCAGACTCTGAAGATGCATGAACACAAAGCTGAGATATGTCATTTCTATGCACCCCTGCCCTGAGTCAGGCTGCAGAGAATCTTAACAGCCCATCTTTGGTAAGGATCTTAGAAATCATTCAGCCAGATGGTTTCTGAACATTTTTATCAGCTTGGCCTTCCTTCAACTCTAACTCAGATTCCTAGTTTGTAAAGCAGATATGATCAAAGCTGCTGTGGACGAGACCCCAAAAGGGGGCTGAGGACCCACCATCTCTGCCCACTCCCCTCCACCAAATGGCCTCTGAGATGCCTCCTCAAAGCCCTAGTCCAATCAGCCCGGCATTGAAAACTCTGAGAGCTCAGCACGAGCCCCAGGCAGCCAGGGTCTCTCATCAGGATGCTGAAAAACGGTGACCCAGACTCACTCATAGGAATTCACAGCAGCCTCATAGCAGCTGGAGCTGTCCCTAGCCTCCACCCCCGGAGTGCTCTGGAGCCCCTCCTGTGTCCATGTGACACCTTCACATGCAGGACCGCAGGGTATGTCTTCTCGTGTCTGAACTCACAATGTGTTCCCATCAGATTGTTTGCTCTGTGAGGTCAGGGCTGTGTCTGTTTTATCTTCATAGTCTCAGTAACTAGTACAATAGCCTGGCACATAGTAAGTGTTTAGTAAATGCTTGTCCTGGAGAAAGTGGTGATAGCTAGGAGGTGACAGCTGGATGATTAAGAATAAGGTAATAATAAACTCTCCAATTACTTAACTGGGCATTGAGTTTAGCACTTTACACACAGATCTCAAATTTACTGACATAATAGGCATTATCAATTCCCTCTGTTTGATAGAAGTGGAACTTCATCTGAGGGGTTAACTGACAAAGCCAGGCCACACGGCTAGGAAGCAGAGGAACCGGGATTAGAATCCAAGCTTGTCTCAGCTTTTAACCACAATGTCAGAGTCTAGCGGTTGAACCCAGTGTTGGCAGATGCTCAGCAGAGACTAAAGCTGAGGAGCGAGGAAAGGAAGGGTCATGGAGCTAGAACTGCTTTGATTGTGAGGGAATCTGACTTGCTGTGTGGGGATTTTTTTCCTAATAGAGCTAGATGCACTTCCATCATTCACATTACCCCAAACTCCATCTCTCCACCCTTCTGTCTGTCAATTCTGTCAACCCAGATTTTTTTTCTCCTAGCAGTCAATAGGTGGGTACCATCTGGGTTCCTAGAGTGTGTGCCACTAGAATATGTCCGCCCAGGGATGTCTGCTCTCCAACGACACAACACACCAGCAACAAGAGAGGCAGGAGGTGGGCTGGGGGCAAGAGGTCATAAGTAAAAAATGTATAATACAACCTTGTAGCAGGATCACAGCAGGTGATCAAATGATTTGCTGTTCTCCCTTCCTTTAAAATTTCTTCTGGCCAGTTTCCCACAATCTCCCTCCCTAATTTCCTTCTCTAGTAGCTCTTATTTTGTCCAGCAATGATTTGGCATTCCTGACCGTCTGTGAACAATGGTGCCTCCCAGAAGACACCATCAGTTAAGCGCCTATGACCATGATCAGGGCAATATCCTCCCTCCCGATGCTCAGCTCTCACCATCACTCTGCGCTTGTCCCTTTCCTTGTCACCACCTGATTCTTCCTCCTCTCCATCAAGTGCAAGGTTAGGATGTGAGGCTTTGAGCCCCCTTGTTTCATTCTTAATGGAACCTGAGATTTGGTTTCTCACTTTGGAAGCTACATTTCAAATAAAGACAGTGGCAGGAAGCAAGATTTGATTTGCTGGCTGGTTAAAGATATGGCTAGACCTTCAAGGCCAGTTTCCACGTGACTTTGGATTGGAGGCAGAATACATGCTTGAGATAAACGGAGAAAGCACCATCTCTCAGGCAGGGGGATCTCAGAGACTCATGTTTATTAACTACACACCAATTCATTAACTAAATAATAATCCCTTCCATGTGTTCAGCATTTCACATGTCACCGAGTGCTTCTTTGTATATTATTTCATTTGATATTTACAACTCTCTGGGGTAGATAGGAAAATACCATCATCCCTGTTTTATATACACTCTGCACTCCTCGGTAAGGAGCATAGAAGTTGTATGACTCGTCCACAGTCATTCCACCCTTTAGTGTAAGAACCAGTGTAAAACTTTAAAACCCAAGTTTTCTGAGTTGTGAAGATCACATGAATAAAGCAGGTAGATAAAACACCAAACGAAATGTCTTGTGCATTTAAAGTTCAGAAGGTGTTAGCATCTTTCTTCATTTCCTTTGTGAATCCCGGACCTGTGCTCTCTTTCCATCCACATGCTGGAAAAATAGACAAAAGGGAGTGATTTGGAGAGAAGGAAAGGAGGAGGAACATGGCTCTTCATCTCCAGGGACGGGTTCTAAGACAGCCTTCTGAGGATGACACTGATGCTCTTGTGAAACCCAGGGTTTAGCATGATCTTAGAGGGTTAAACCTTCAGAGAGGGTGGGAAAACAGTACCTATGTCCACCTTGGCTTCTTTCCCCCTTCCCTCTTCACCCTGATTTTGTGGTTTGTTAATTATTTGAGGCAAAGGAATGGGAGGTGTGTAGGCTCCATCTTCCAGGTCAATCTTACCCCTCCCTGGCCCTCAAGCATTTCTGAGGCCTTGTCAGTCAGAGGATAAGAGGCAGACCGAGCACCTCGCCCTTCCCAGGCTTGCGCAGGGGTTTCTGAACTGTCCCCCCTCAAACCTTCCAAAGACTCCCCCCACTCAGCCACCCTCACCCACCCAACTTATTGGAAATCTCTGTTCCTCTAAGGCAGGCCTTGGCTTTTATCCCAGAACTAGGCAGAATGGAAATGCTTTCTAAGAAAAACAAGAACAAGGGAATGACATTCTGATCTGATGTTTCTTCACTAAGTCAATTTTGTTTACTCTTCATCAAGACTGCTTTGTCCCCTTTTCTGCAAAGACTGCTCTAATAGGTGAAGAAATCAACTGGAATTAGTTTTTTCTCTAGTAATTAAAAAACAAAACCCAACTGTATGAATCACTATCAATTCTGGTGAAATGTTATTAAGCGTGTAGTCAGAGTTCTGGTATAATAAATAAACTAAACTGGAATGATGGTGCTGGGGAGTCTGCGGGGTGTCCCTTCCTTGAGGATATTTAAAGATTTGAGAAACCTTGGACCATGGTTCTCTCTCCTTCTCCACTCATAGTTTAAGTTGTGTTCTTTCATAGTCTGATTATTGAGTTTCACTAACGGTTGCCATCTTTGGATAATGCTATCAAGAAGCATGACTATTTTCCAAAGTCTAGTACACAATGTGCTGTTTTGATGTTGCCCTCCTTTGACCTTCAAATCATCATTGAAACTGGCTTTCCCACAGTAAAAGAATTTCGGGCCACAGATGACAAACATTGTGTTTATCTCACACAATATTGTTTTGAAGGCTTCTGTCAACTTAAGTTCGAAGCACTAAGCCAGCCCTCAGTAGATGTTGGTGAGTATTTTAACTACAGGAGATAGTGTTTATTACTTTAAAATTGGCACTGGTCCTCCTAGTAGCAATGTGGGGCCATAGGCCAAGCCCTGTTTTAGATGCTGCGAATACCGAGATGCCTAGGAACCATTCCAGCCTTAGACACTAAAGAAGTTCTTACTAAGTGTTCATATTCCATTTCATAGATCTCTCTTCTAGACTCTGCCTTTCAGAATATTCAGCTGCCGTATTATGATTCAATTTTGTATCCATTTTTGCTTCAGCTCTTATCTTTGTTCTAGGCCCTTCGAAGAAGTAGCAAGAGCAAAGGTGAGGAGAAAGAGAGGATAGACTTGAGTTCTGCTCTCAATTCACTCTGTGGCCACATTCTTCTTCTGACTTCTCTGGTCTCAGTGAATTTCTATGTACTATGAGGAGAATAGGGATGCAAGGGACTGGGTACAAACATTTATTAAAGATGGCTCTTGCCCAGGCATGGGCGACGGAAAGGTGAATGAGATTGGTCTCTGACCCAAGAGGCTGACAGTCTATCAGAGAAACAGTCTTTGAGCCTGCAGCTTCTGCCTTGTGCCCAGCACATACCTTGAACTTGATAAGTGCTGCAAGACTAGATATTAATTTGGGCAGAAGATTTGAGACTAGTTCTTTTACCACATTTGCTATTTCCAAGTGGAACTGGTCATCTTTCTACCTTTTATTTCTAGAAGAGAAAGATACATTCTGATACAGATCCTCAGCACTCCCATACGACCTATAATTGACTTTGTGGTGTACAGAAGAAGCGCTGAATTAAATTTGGAATGTTTGGTTCCATAGCTTTGGGTAAGTCATGTCCTCCTTTGTACTGCAGTTTACCCTCCTGACAATGAAGAGTTTGTCCCACTCTGACGCTCTTTGAGTTGAAACTCATGGCCACATCACTCAGCCGTTCTAACTGTGCATGGCTCTGTCCTCAGGAGCATGTGTCTAAACTAAGATATTGGATTGCCTCTTCTCCCATCCTTTCGTCCCTTTGATTCCATCCCGCATCTCTGCCCTCCAGATCCACTGCCTTGGGCCTGCCGTATGTACAGATGCTTCTCAGCTTCTCAGTTCCTCCTTCTTGATCAACTCTTTTCTCTTGAAATTGGACTCTCTCTCTCCCTGGATTTTACCAATCTTCCTGACTTGGCTGGTGACTATCATGTTCTCTCCTCATCTTCAACCATATTTTACTCCTGTGAATGTATCTCCTTTAAGGCTTTATGACATCCACTCTACAAGCAACGCTTATGAACTTCTGTAAAAGTGATTTGAAGATGCTAATTTTTATCTTTTACTCTCACCTCACTACGAATCTTCATCCCTTTGTGTTCAGTCACCTCTTTTACTATGCGCGGTTACATAATCTCATTTCACGTACCTGGCATTACGCCCTCTACTGCCGGCTAAGATGCTTCTCCAACTGAAGAAGCCTCTCCAACAGAGAAGACTCTGCCCTGAGTTTGGAGAGTAATTAGTAGGGAGAGAAGCAGAGAACTATGACAGAACCAGCAACATAGAAGTGCCTAAAACAGGACCAGGAATTAACCACAACTGCACAAAGTCTAAGATTAAAAGCATAGTATCACATGGGAGCCTGGCCCCACTGTACTTAGCAGGTGATCTGGGCTGCTGGCCCAACCGTCTGAGGCGTCTGGTGCCCCTAGGCAGGGAGAGGCAGATGGTGTCACGGCTGAGGATGGAATTAGATTATAGAGAAGATTTATTTAAGGAACAGCTGGAATTGACAGGGTAGTTGCGGGTGCTGGCTTAAGAGCCGCGGGGCCCCGCCGTTTTTAAATAGCTAGTGTTAGCTGTCGGTTTTAGCAGTGTTGATAGTGATCACGAGGTTAAACAAAAATAGGGGCTCATCTAGGGGAGAGAGAACTGGGAAATCATATTGCTGGTCTTGGTGAGAATGATAATTCCGTTCAGGGGGTCAGAGGAGGTTTTTTCTCCCTGAGAGTGCTGAGGAAGCTTCACTTCTCTGGGACTTCTGGTTGTTTTCAGAGAAGACACCGCCACTGCCAGAACTGCTCATCTCAGAATGGCCATAGGCTTTGATGCTTGGGTGGCTCTCAATAGTGTGAAACTTTCGATGGTTAGACATTGGCAAGTGCTCCCTCCTCCGTCCTGCTCTGTTGGGGGGGTACGAAGAACTGTCAAGCTTTTCTGGGTATAGAACGGAACCTTTCACACTTGGCCCATCTCAGTCCAGAGAGGAGGAGCTTTCTCCCAACACACTGATAAGGGAAATTCTGACTCTGTCTCCATCAGTCACTAGAGGTAAGACTTAGCTGAGCTTTGGTATTCATGGGAGCCTGAAATTGTGGGGACTATATTTCGTGGTTGGTTAGGGCCATGGATTGAAGACATGACTGCTCACTCGCGGCACAGGTTCTTGGCTCCTTCGACCCTCTCCCCCAAGTGATCATGTGAGCTGGCCCAATGTGCTGGAGCTTCAGGCAGCAACTCCCCAGGGCAGTGCCTTCCCACAGTGGGAAACCTGCCATTTTCCTTTCCCTGCCTCTAGCTGGCCTTGCTGTGTAGATTAGAAATCTTTCTTTAGCAGGAAAGGAGTAGAAGCCTCATCCTGAACAAAGGCCTTATCTTCACCATCATAAGCATTTCTAGAGATGGAGACTAAGGAGTGAAATTTGGAGCAGTTATATAAATATAAACATATATAACATACTATATATACAAATTCATATTCATGTCTAATGTTTTCCTCATCTATTTGAAAGTCACTTGCAGACATGATACTACTTTAGCTCTAAACATATGACGCTCAATATCTACTTCCTGACCATGAGGACATTCTCCTAAAGTATCAGGAAACTAACATTGATGCAATGTAGATAGAACTCGTCTACAGGCCGTATCTTACCAAATGTTCCAAAGACATTGTTAATAACAAAAGAAAACTCCAGGTCACACTTTGCTTTCGGCTGCCGTGTGTTTTTAGACTGCTTTAACTTGGAACAAGACTTCAGTCTTTCTTTTTCATTCATGACATTAACAATTGTGAAGAACGCAAGCCCCAGTTATTTAGTAGAAAGTCTCTCAACATTGGCTTTGTCCAATGTTTCCTCTTGGTTAGATTTAGGTTATGCAACCCGGGAAAGAATAACCCCAAAGATATGCTGTGCTCTTCTCAGTGCATCATATCAGGAAGAACATGGTACCTATTTATCTCCTATCCGGAGATGGTCATTTTGATCACTTGGTAAGGTGTTATCTGTCAGATTTCTCCACTATAAAGTTACTATTTTCTTCCCTGTGATTAATAGGTATCTTGTGAGGAGGTACAATGAAATTACATAAGTATCCTGTTACTCCTCAAACTCTAACACGTTAGGTTTAGCATCCATTGAAGATTTTTGCTTAAATCAATTATTATTATCATGGTTACCAAAGCGTGATGTTTTAATTCCATCATTCTTCCTGTGATTATTGATTAGTTTTCTAATGTAGGACAAACTATCCCTTTTCATGGATTTTATTTGATTACTCATTCACTCATTCATTTTGGAATTCATTCAGCGTGGACTAATGGGTTTTCTTCTATAAAACAGAATACATTTTATATATTATGGATTGTATCCCTTTACTGTGATTATTTATTTTGATGCTCAAATTATCCCAGATTTGGCCGAGTAAAAGCCTTCGCAAATGCCTCTGTGTCCATTTGACATATCTACATCATTCTTTGAGCACTTTCCTCCTTTTTGACACAAGATATTCTCAGCTCATTCTGCATGTTTCCTGCTCCAGCCCCCGAATCAGCCTTTTGTCAAAACAGTCTTGGTTCCTTTTAGTGGCAAATGGCATTCAGATCCAGTGCTATGGGGCACCACTGTCTCTAGGTCCTATCAGCAGAGGTGGAAAACAGATGTCTGTCTACACCAACGCTCATGTGTATATGTTCATGCGTCTACATGTCCAATATCCATGTCTATATCTATACCGTTTTCATCTCTATATCAAAAACTATGAGTTTCCAGTGGTGCCTCCACGCCAATCCAGCGGCACAGGATTCATTCTCTCCTTCCCCTTTCTGTGACTGGAGCTTCTTTATCCAAAAGCGAGAAACATGGCATCCATTTGCTACAATATACATACTTATTTACTCAAAACACAAAAAGTATTTTCAAAATTGCTAACCCATGCCTCTGTGCATTAAAAAAAACCCACTAACTAGAGCTCCATGCTTGTTTGAAGGTTGTTGGTTTTTCCCTGTAGCCTTCGGGCATAGAGTTTAAATGCTATGCTCAGAGGTTTTCTTTCCCACTCCAGTATGGTTATACTATTTATCTGATATTTGGTTTGGTTCACTTGCTTTTGTTTGAATTACATTTTAGGGTTTTTTTTTTCCTCTTCTTGCTGACTTTTGAAAAAACCTTATGAAGTGTTATAATGATTCCGAAAGCCAGAACTGTATATAGACATGTGAAAAAAAAATGCCATTTTTTTCCCATTCCGTGTATCCTTTGAACTTCCTTCTCACTCATCCTTGATAAGTAACATGGTGGACAGAATTCTAAGAATGATGGCCAAGGACCTTGACCGTTGTATAATCACCCCCTCCTTTGATTTGGATGGAACCTATGGATATGATGAGATATCAGTCTCATAATTATGCTGTTATGAGGCAAAAGGGAGATTAGTCTAATCACACGAGTTCTTTAAAAGCAGGCAATTTTCTCTGGCTGGCATCAGAAGCGGAATTAGGGTGATTCAGAAGATTTGACGCACCGTTGCTGACTTGGAGATGGAGAAGGCCGTGTGACAAGTAATACAAGCAGCTCCTGGAAGCTGGGCACAGCCTCCGACTGGCAGCCAGCAAGGAAACATGGACCCCAGTCCTACAACTGTAAGAAACTGAATTCTGCCAACAACCCGTATAAACTTGGAAGTGGATTCTTTACCAGAGCCTCCAGATAAGACCCAGACTGGCTGATACCTTGCTTTGGGCCTTAAAAGACTGAGCAGAGGATCCTGCCCACCCTACCTGGTCTTCTCACCTCTAGAACTGTTAGGTCATAGAGGGGTTTTGTTTTAAACCACTAAGTTGTAGTAACAAAAAATGAACACAGTCTCCAGTCTCATTAGTCTCTGCTTTTTGCTTACCACATTATTATTGTTTTTTGCACAAATGAGCAGAAACATGTTTATTGTCTTCTTTAGCCTTCTTTCTTAAACAAAAGGTAGCATAATAGTTACACCCTTTTGTAGTTTGCTTTTCTTCCACTTAATGACATATCCTGAAAATTACTCAACATTGGTTCATAGAATTCCTTCTCCATTGTTTCTTATAGCAACATAGTGCTCCATTGTGTGGGTGTAACATAGTTTATTCAATAACCCTTCTATGTATGGGCATGTGGGTTGTTTCCAATAGTTTTTAGTCATAAATAGTGCTGCAACACATAAGTTTTTGAATCCTCAAGGAAGTTCCTAGAAATGATATTGCCAGGCCAAAAGATAAACACACACATAGTTTTATTTGATATTGCCAAATTCCTTTCATAAGAATTGTAACATGCAGCATTCCCACCAGCAATTTAGTTATGTTGATGTGTGCATTTTGTGTAGTTTGGTTTTTTTTCCTGTGTATTTTTTGGGGTCTATTGGGAATATCAGATTTATGTGGCAGCCATTACCTAAGCTACCATCTATTAACCATTTCAGAGATTGACTTTTTCATAGATGTTGGCAAATTACTTTCCACAAAAATTATTCTAGATTCTCCCAACAGTATGTGAGAGTGCCTACCTCACTACACCGTGTCAGTGTGAAGAATTCAATTTTACTCTTTCAAAAGAGTAAATTTAGGCAGACACTGAATAAACATTTTGGCCAAAGAAGAAATGGGCGAATGTTAAAATCATATTTGTCTGAAATAAAAGGTGATGCCCAATATTATCACCATCATAAAATAAAATGTGAGGATACAAAACTTATTCTGAAATTTTGTTTAAAATGTAATTGTGGTTATCAATTTTATTATTAAAATACTTAAGTTAAATTTTTAAAGTTAGAATGATAATGCAAGAATAATATTTTCTCAGAATAGTCAACTATTATATTGGCCTTCTACTCATTATCTGAACATTCAATGTGATATTAAATAGAATGTCTTTCATTTGTGATTGGTGAGGAAGTAAAACATTTGGGGAGAATTTAATTTTTCTCTAACATTTTCTTTCTTCACATTTAATATTCTTTATTATGTCAATACAGAAAGTATCAAGGATGTTGATCTTTTCTCCTTAATAAATTTTGAGGTGACAAAATAAACAATTCTGCTTTTTATTCCAGCCTCACAATGCAGAAAAAATTAATAAATCATCTATTTTCTTGAGTGATTCAGGACCTAAATGGAATTAAATAGCTAAAAATTAAATATAGTGCTTAAAGGCTATTTTGTATTTTACTTCATGGTAATTTCATTTTACGAATGCAAGTATGTAAAAAAAAAACTACAAAGATTAAAATTATGATCTGTTGTATTCCTATCTAAGAAGGTATCTATTATGCTCACTTTTAAATTATTGAATCATTTATAAGTGTGTTGCCTCGAAAAGCATCTAATATTCTTCTAAATTTATCTAGTGAACATATTCTTTTAATATTAGTATTAGGGGGCAGGCTCCATGGCTGAGTGGTTAAGTTCGCGCGCTCCACTGCGGCGGCCCAGGGTTCGGATCCGGGGCGCGGACATGGCACCGCTCATCAGGCCATGTTGAGGCGGCGTCCCACATCCCACAACTAGAAGGACGTGCAACTAAGATATACAACTGTGTACAGGGGGGGTTTGGGGAGATAAAGCAGAAAAAAAAAAAAAGATTGGCAACAGTTGTTAGCCCAGGTGCCAATCTTTAAAAAAAAAATTTAAAAAATATTAGTATTAACTGGAAATATATTTTTCTATTTATTTAGCTAATAGGAAATTCTTAGCAATTGTTTTGTGTTCATGAAATTAACAACTTTCGTAATCATTGTAATTATTGCAACATTTTACTCTTTCAATAGGTCATATACATCTACTTCAAATAAAGTAGAATTTCAACATATGAAGCACACAAGAAAATGGTCATTGAAGTTTATACTTAGAGTGCTCACCTAATTTTGCATATGACTAGGCACTGTTCATATGACCAATATTGTTAGGCTGACTACTTCTGATAGGGGCCTATGAGATCACATGATTTTAATTACACTAAAGTTTAGGAATTGCAGAGTTGGAGTTGAGGAAGGGAGAAGCTGAAGCTGAATAGCTGATGTGGTTGAGAATACCAAGGCTGGAGCCAAAGGTGTGCATCCCCAAAATATATTATTTCAATTTAACTCATTTCTTTGAGTACTGGTAAGGTTGAACTTTTTTACATGTTTCATAATACTTTTTATTCCTTTTCTCTGAATTACATATTCACCCCTCCTTCCTTTTTATTTGGATTCATAACATTTTGCACTGTATTAGCACTATGAATTCCCCATATTTGTATTGGTCTTTATGGTGTCATTAATTCTCATAATCACCATGTGAGGTGGGCAAAATAATTATCATTTCCATTTAGTAGCTATGAAAACTGAGATTCAGAAATTTGAAGTCGTTTGCATAAAAGTTACACAGTATAGAGTATGTGATGTGTGTGATGCAAATCCTGTGATGGATTAGAATGTTCTGAATATCTCTTATGCCACCACTTTGTTCTGTGACCTGGAGTTAATCTCTTTGCAGCAGACCACAAAGTATTGGCAAATCTATCATTCATTCTTTCGTCATTCATTCAACAGCTCTTTATTGAAGTATGTCATCAAATGAGCTTAGTTTACTGCCTTGCATATATTTGCAAAAGATGACTTTGTTGTTCTCTAGTCTTTTAGAGAAATTAAGGGAAAAAAAAAACTAGCGATTCCTTCCTTGATATAAAGCGTCCTGAGAAGGGGTGCTATGTGAATTTGGACACGTCATAAACATCGTCTGCATTTTGAAGGACTCAGATTTAATGACTTATTTATATTCATAGGGAGATACATTTGTCTTTACAGATAATATTCTGTGTGTAAATGAAAACCTTTCTGCCAGTTGAGTTCATAGAAAGACTATAGCCTTTGTGGTGTTCTGGAACCCAGGCCCATAGAGCAAGCACGGTTCTCAAGGATCCTGGCTCCTTGTCTCCAGGAGGACAGCAGATAAATCAATCCAAAAAAAAGAAAAGAAAAGAAAAGAGTTAGGATAAGAAACTGGGGAGAGAGAAGAAAAGAAAGGACAAGGAGAGAAGAGCCCGAGGTGGAGAGGGGGACCGGTATTCGTCGTGACTTGGAAATCAAGAAGGTCTCTTATCTGTAGTAGCAGTTAGACTCAGTAAATCCTCCTTTTTTCAGCTGTATTTGAAAAGAAAATAGCAGCATTCTTTTTCTTCCAAGATTCTCAAGAAGCGCATAGTTATGTCTTGATGTTTTAACCTTACCACAATTTCAGTTGTCGTAGACTCTCACACAGACACTCAATATTTTTACTTTTATCCAAGAATTTGTCCTCAGAATGATTTCTGCTGTTTTCCGGGGACAGGAGGATAAACAAGAAGACTTGACAGGACCCATTCCAGCCTTAGAATTAGGATTTCCTCCCCGTGGGACTTACCTCTTTAGAGAATTTACTCATTCAAGTCCTCTGGCCCTGAAAGGGCAGGGATGGATAAGTGAGGGCATGACTTCAGGAGAGCCAATGTGACTGTCACACCAGCCCGGCTCCCATTCAGGACGCACACAGGGGCATCTGGAGACTCGAGTAAGCATCTGTCCTTCTGTTTGTGATATGAACTCTACAGACAGAGCTCACTGAATCTGGTGAAGAGGGATGTGATGGAAAAAGCAATTCTGATAATGGACTAGATATTAGAAATCTCTGGATCAAAGGATTCTTACATCATTAAGACCCCAGGGAAAGAGTACCGTGGCTTCCTGAGGCAGGTGGTGAGGCTCATTTCTCAAGTATTTGCATTTTGGGGTGGATTGACAAATTAGCTCTTGAAGGCTGAGGTTGTCCCTGGATCATTCAAAGAAAAGAACAAGACCTTGGCTGGTAAATCCAGAAGTTGAATTCAATGAATAGAACTGCATAAGATTTCAGGCTCTCTGGTTTTCTGCAAGCCTGATGTAAGTCAACGTCCACCGCAACACCAGCAATGAGTGACAAGCAGTGGAAATGCCCTGGATATAGGAGGAGGACTTCTGAATAGACACACACAGACATACAGACACACACAAACTCACACACTCACAAATACACACACCCATACTACTTGCCATCATCTCCGCATTGTGCTACATATAGAGATCTAATAAAAATAGTGGAGCGCATTCTTCATAAAATGCTATAAATTCTGGGAGGGCTGAGACTAAAATAGATAGCTTTGCCTCCCATGGTTAAGAATGTGCTTATCCGGGACATACAAGAATTGTAATATCTCTTTGCAGTTAAGTTCCTAAAAATATCTGTAGAGGAGGAATTCAAATTCGAGAAACTTGAGATTTTATTTGGAAGAAAAATAGGGAGAGAAGATGAGAGGTTGGAAGATGAATCTCCTTTCATGATGACTGTACCGGGGCAGAAAGAAGCACCTGCCCACTGCAGCCCAGTTGGGAACCACTCATGAGAATAACTCCCTCAAAGATAGCACGTTCCCCTATGTGCAGAGAGAAGCATCCTTCAGAGGACCACAGCGCATTTGTGATAACGGCAGCCTGAATAGGGCGGCTAGACTGGGTAAACAGTATGTCCAGTTAAATTTGAATTTTAGATAAACAGTGAATAATTCTTTAGTATAATATGTATGACTCATGCCAATATTGAGTTTATCCCTGGATCATTCAAAGGAAATATTTTATGGAATCTGCTTATGCTAAAAAATTAACCATTATCTGAAATTCAAATTTAACTGAGAGTCCTATATTTTATCTGGCAAGCCTAAACCCAACATCTCTCTCCCAAACTTCCCTCCATAAAAAAAAAACAACAAAAAAAAACCTTTTTATTAAATTAACATTCATTCATTAAAATAATTCATTAAACTCATTTAAATTTAAATTCATTAAAAAGAATACATTGATTCTATGGGTAAGTCCAGGTCTCCACAACTGAGGAAATATTATTTTATCAATAAGGATTAAGACTGTATATACTCTCTGAAAAAAATAACACGTGTCCTCGAAAAGATTATTGTCACTTAAAATTATTTTTCAAATAAATATGCATTTTGACAATTCAAGCTATGTGTCTATAACACATATAAAGGAAATTTTAATAATCTGCTACTCGTTGTCCTCCAATCTCCTAAGCCCACAGTGACCAATATTCACCGTTTGTGGTATATTTACACACATCTTTACTGCGCTCATATGTTTACGTACCTATGTCAATTTCCCTTTTAATGGGATCACATTACTCGGAACTCGATATGCTTACTCGAAGGCTGGCTAGTTAAAGGAGCTGGAAGACTACAGCCCTCTCAGCTACAGTGGCTGTTAGCGTGCTTTTTCTGTCGTTCTCAGCCCTGACTGCAGATACACGTCCAGCATCCCTGGACTCCCATTCCTTCCGAGGTCACACCCCTCTAACCTCACGCTGACTACTGGCCACACGTAGCTTTTGTTTGTTTGTTTTTGAGGAACATTAGCCCTGAGCTAACATCTGCTGCAGATCCTCCTCTTTTTGCTGAGGAAGACTGGCCCTGAGCTAACATCCGTGCCCATCTTCCTCTACTTTACGTGTGGGACCCCTATCACAGCATGGCTTCCCAAGCAGTGCATAGGTCCACACCCAGGATCTGAACTGCGAACCCTGGGCCTCTGAAGTGGAACATGCAAACTTAACCACTGTGCCACCATGCTGGCTCCCACATGTAGCTTTTGATGACTTGAAACGTGGTTTTTCCAAATGGACATGTGTTGTAAGTGCAAAATACGCACTAGATTCTCAAGACTCAGTTACAAAATAACTCACTAATAATTTTTATACTGATTATTTATTGAAATGCTAATATTTTGAATATATCCAGCTAAATAAAATGTATTGTTAGAACTAATTTCATAAATTTTCTTTCACATTTTTTAAATAAGGCTACTAGAAAATTATATGATCCGTATGCAATTTGCATTGTATTTCTGTCGGCACTGCTGTTGTAACCCAAAGGCTCCAAAATGACATGAGTTCACCCCAGGGGATGCACAAGATGATTCCTCAAGGGTATGGAAAGAAAACATAACTTCACTTATTTTTATCTTATCCATTTTTTAGTTTATAGTTTTGCGTCTGTCTCAAATATACATAATATGTCAGTACGGCAACAAGTGTGTATAATTTGCAGTAAATGAACATAAGTTTATTTGAGAATGTACTAAAACACTTTTACTGATAGAGATGTGCAATAGAAAATTAAAACACAGTGGGGGCCGTGCTTTGTAGAGACGAACAGAGGGTCCATCTTCATCTCTTGTGTTTCTCCTCCTTGTGGCGCTCCTCTGAGTGTCTTTCCCTCCTTCCACTCCTTTGTGCTGACTTTTATTTATCTTCTCTCCTGAGCTGTGTACAAAGGCTTCCCAGGGAAGAGAAATGAAGCTGTCAGCTTTGGCTTCTTCTTTCTTGAGTCTTAGGGTTTGGCGTCCTTGTTCCTCAGATACCCTGGACATTGCTCTGGAGAGACTGCGCTGCCCCTGGCCTTTCCCACACGCCTTCCTCTCTGAGAGGCTAGTTCCAACCCCAAGGTACATGGCTGTCCCTCAGACTCTTCTCCAGCACCTTCCCACATCCCATTGCTACAAGGTCCTACTTAGACTTCGGAGGTTACAAGGAGAACTGACTTTGATCCTACCAGGCGATGAGAAGAGAGGGAAAGCAAAGGTGCGGTGAGCAGACAGATTGCTTCCAGGGGCTCAGGCCACAGAGTGATTCTCTTTCAAGTCAATTCCCACTGAACTGAAACCAACACTGTCTCAATCCAGATTGTTGGCGTTAGAAGGGAGTTATGGGAGATCATTTAGACTCTAACATTTTCCTAAAAGAACATCTGTTTAGTAATTTCTTTTGGAGGTGATATGTTGACACTCTGATATAAAGACCTTAGTGGCTGCAGTGAGAAACATGGGATGGAAACGTGAGTGGTCAGACAGATGCACAGGGAAGGTGAAGACAGAATAAAGCTTTTTTAAGGGGCTTGAACCCCCATCCATCAACGGCTCCAGTCCTGGTGCACGCACACACACACACATGCACACACACACACACCCTGCCGTAACCCCAGACTTATTGCCCCTGAACCTGAAGCCTGCCTTTGCCTCTGACAATTCAAATATCATCTCTCTACTCACATATTCACTCAATCCCTCATTCTTATGCCCGGAAAACATTGACTGATTCAGGATCTGTTCCATGGAAGGCACCAAAGTACTAAGACAATCGAGTCCAGTGGCCACATTCAGGAGATTCTGCATTTGGTGATTTAGGTTGAACCATATGAAATTGCCAATATGGGACTGTTGCAGACCTACAAAATGGCCATTTCATATGGTTCAGCTTAATATTATTCATGCAGACATATACATATTTAGGGATTCATAGCAACACAGAACAGTTGTTAAGGACAGATTCTGGCATCACATTTATTATTTTCTGATTTTGAAAACTTAGATAAGCTTTAGCTTACTTTACTCACATGAGCCTCATTTTCCTCATATGGAAATGGAAATAATAACACATTCTACTTCACGGAGTTGTCATGAGGATTAAAAAGGTAATCTTTATATAGAACTTGGTATACTGCCCAGTACCTAGGAAGTGTTCAATCAACATTAGGTGCTATTATCATTATTGCTGGGAGGTATTATCGCTATCCTCGATGGAACTCCACGGACACGTATTGCTATGCACAAAACAATAAAATAGACGCACTCCAACTAGAGAAAAAGCTCTTGCTGTCCCTCCCAGCCAGCAAAAACACCACCGCATCAGCAGGGGAAAGAGAACATCAAAATTATAACAGTTCAACAAAAGCTCTTCAAAAAGGAATTAGGATTTTAGTGTTTGACTTTTTAATGGAGAAATACAAAATGGTGGTGGGAGACAAGAAGGACACAGAAGGTGCCATGGGTGCGGGAGAGAGGCAGCCGGTGGCCACCGTGGCTGTGTCACTTTAGGACAGGATTTTAGCATCTAGAGACTTGCCTGTTTATTCTGAAGGAGAGCCACGGGGGAGCCGTGCTGAGTTTCGTGTTTGCACAGCGTGGGCTCGAAGGGCAGCACGCAGCCACAAGGACTGATGGACAGAGCGATAGACACGCTTGGATTCACGAGAGACGTGCTGAGGTTCACCACGGAGCAGCTGAGCAAGGCTGACGCTCGGGGAGGACATACGGCTGGTTCAGCACTCGTCCCCAAAGCCAGAGGTCCAAGAAACCATCGTGTTATTAACAGCCGTCCGGGGGGTGGGTTACGCTCGTACGCTGTCTGTGCCCAGACAGCTCAGATTCTCGGATGCTAATTCCAGGAGCACATTGCACCTGCCCCCACAGAGAAGCTATAGGCTACGGACCCCTTCCCCGTTGTCTCCTGAGGCCACCACCATCAGCCTAGTTAGTCACTCAAACAACCAAGTGGCTCGTTTACAAAAGAGAGAAACAAAAGAAAATCAGACAGATGTTGCACTAAACTAGCCGGTAGAGGCAAACGGTTTGATGCGGAGGTGCCAAAAGGGGTGGAAGGGGGGATCAGATCTGTCCTTTAGCATTAACATTTGTGGGGCACTGGGCCAGTCCTTTTACCCTCCAGGCCTCAGTTTCCCCATGGGAGAAAAGGCGATGAAAATCTACCTCCTGGGGTGGTTGTGAGGTTGAAAGGAGATGGTGGACGTCCTGCCCAGGGCACGTCAGTTAACCTTCCCCCCTATGTAGAAAGTCACTCCAGGAAAGAGCCAACAATTCTGGCCCTGACAGGCACAAGTCGCCCGCCCTGCCTTGTGAAAACAGGCCCCTCCTCCCACTGCCTCTCTCCCACACCCTGTCCTCTCTTCCTGGCTTTTCCCCAGAAGGCTCCAGGCAGGGGTCCCAGGCCAACTGCCAGACCACAGATCGCTGGGATTGGCTTTCAGGGACCCCTATCTCCCCTGTGCCCCTCCAGCTCCATCCCCGTATGGCAGCCGAGCTCTGAGCTCCCTCCCCGGGGGGCAAGGCCCCCTGCAGCAGCAGCTTGCTGTGCCAGCACTTGCAGGGGGACTCATCCGAAACCATCATCAACAGTCTGTGTTTATTTTGGGCATGCAGAGGAGCCAAGGGCTATGAAGGGAGCTGCATTCCAGAACTCTCCATGATTCCCCTCAGCTATGTCAATCAGGCCCCTTACCTGGAGGGAAGCTGGGCTTTCTCTTTCCAATTCCTCAAAAAGGGGACGCCGCGCTAATTGCAGTCTGCAATGCCCCTTTCACCCGCTGAGGATGCAGCCCAATCCTGTGCCTTATCGAAGATGAGAGCTATTAGAGAAACGACGATGAGAAATGATGTGTTTAGCGTGCAAGGGATGGAAAGACTTCTTTATTTTACACTGTTTAATATTTCAACTTTTTATTGAAATATAATACGTATAGAGGAAAGAGTGCATACTAGAAGTCCACAGCCAGGAGAGGATGGCAGGGCAGAATTCACACCAGCGCTGGGTTCCAACCTGTTCAGCTGCACCGCGAAGCCTCTCACAGCACAAGAATGAGAAAAGAACTTAGTAACCCTTCTAGTGTGTTCCTTACAACCAGTGGTGGGCTGGAGCCCGTCTGCCAGCTCAGAGAGCCATTTGTGCATCACTCCCCATCTCCACATTCGGTGGCCTCACATGGGTACTCGAAATCAGCATTGGTGGGAGTATGTACACCACAGAAATCAGTAAACACTGCAAACCAGGGTTTTTCTCCTCCCCAGAGAGACTCGTTAAACATTTATCAACAAACCACTGCTTGCCACCCTCCTAAAATTTATCAACAAAATTTAAGTAACTTTCTGGCCAACTCCAGTTTAATCAATTCCTGTTCTTTTTCTCAGGAAAAAAAAAAAAATCCACGTCCCATTATCCTGCCCTCAGAGTACACAGCCTTTGCTGTCCCCCTTCTGGAAAGCCTCGTACATTTGATAACTGCTATAGCTCAGGCTTTTCTCCTCTTTTCTGCTTTCTGTGAAACGAGTGCTGTTCTTCCTCAGAGTGTGCTTAAGTGGTTCCCTGGGGAGATATCCAGGTGGTTGGTGTGCAAACCCCAGCATGTCCCAAAGAAAGCTCTGAGGCTCCTGCAGCGCCCTGGGCCCTTGGCTGCGGACATGTCCTTCTGTCAGCTGGTTTCCCTAACCCTGTGCCTCTCTCACTTCACTGCATTTCCATCTGACCTCAGACCACCCTCAGGCCAGTCTGGAAACCTACGACCTTAGGACAGCCAGGTCAGAAGAACCAAAGGGACAGCCTTCACCTCCCTGGCTCTGCTCCTTCCTCTGTTAACGGGACGGAGTGGGTCAAATGACGCCCGTGTCCCTTTTGACTTGGCTGACCAGCCTGTGTGTGCACTGGGTTCCTTTCTGCAGGTCGGCTGCACATGGAAGTCCATTTTTCCACCTGAAAGAGAGGGGGTGGGGAAAACAGCAAGGCAATCTTTTAAAGACCCTCCACCCGACCTCTGTCTGAACAAATAATCAATCTCCAGAAAAAGCAGCTCCCTGATGGGTCCAGGCTGCGCCTCACAGATTGGGGCCGGGAACAGAGTCTGGATTTATGAGGTGCCATCAGTTTGAAGACGGGCCTGCAGGCCCCGAGCTGCGTTTTACACACTCCTCGATTGTTTTAACGGGCCTGCTCTTGAAGGCCTCCAAATCTCTCCCAAGCTCAGCTTTATTAAAATGGCAAAGATGGAGAGGAGTGCTTTTCCAGATAAATCAGCTTCTTTAGACTCTGCTCTTCCCCCCTTCCCCCGTCTACGGGAAAGCACTCCCAGGGGGGCAGGGGCAACGAAGCACCAGCAGGGGCAGGCTTAATGCCTTCAACTCTGCATTGTGTTAACAGCTCTTCTTGGGTTGAGCTTTAAAGAAGTAGATGAATTCTCAATCTGCCCAATTGAAACAATCCCTGAGAGAGAACTCAGGGCAAGATTTATGTCCTCAGTAACTAAAAGACGTGCCAGAGCTGAGCGGGGGCCTGGGTCTCTGCACCCAGACTATCACAGTGCAGCTCCTTGAGAGGATCCAGATAAAACTAGGTTTAAAGAATGAACGGGGGCGGGGGATGAAGGGGGAGAGAAAGGGTGAGAAGCCGGAGGGAAAGGAGGGAGGGGTAGATGCGAGCAGGAGGGGAGGGAGGCCGAGTTTTTGTCCCAGGAGTGAGACCAGCAGGGAGTGAAGGAGCAGAAGTAGAAAATCTATTTCTAATGGATATTTATTGCATGTTTAAAAAGTGCCTACATGGATGCATCCATGCGTGTGACACACACACACCACAGCCTCTCTCTGTACAGACCAGGCATACACTTGTCTAAAGAAACGTAAAGACAGACTTCCTTCTATTTAGAATTCCAGAAACATATATTAAATTATTGAAAGGAAAGACTTCAGAGGCCTGAAATACCTCATTTATGAGAAAAAAAATAAAAATTATGTTGCAATTTAGCAAGACTTTTGAGAGATGGTGGTGGTAGAGGAATGATTTCAGGGAAAATGAGAGGGTTTAGTTGAGAAGTGAGAGAGAGCCCATCAGGAGTGTATGTGTGTGTGTGTGTGTGTTGGGCACATCTGTAGTGGGGCAGCAGCCAATCAGGGAGTGAGGACAGGCAAGGAAATGGTCTGGAACATCATGCCTTGATCCCAACACCCTCCTCTGTTTGCATTAGGACTATAAACAGCTGGTCAACCGAGTCAAAATTTAATGGGAAAAATAAGTGAGTAAATCTGACGACTTCGGTTTAGGGTAAAATGAACTCAAATTCACTCATTTCTGATTCTACGGCTCCTCTCTTTCTACTATTTCACATTCTTGTAGCAGTTACTCTGCAGCCAGAACCAAGCATGGTGGATGAAGGGAGTCTCTAGGACTAGAACCTAAAAACATTGTGAGGGTAATTTGGATGGGACTTTTGTCATCTCAGTGACCGCAGGGTGGATTCCCCTGATGGCCTGGTCAGCTGATTTGGCACCCCTGTCTGTTCTCGATGCCCCCATAGGCCATTTCTGGAGCTTCCTTCAAGGTCAAAGAAAACAACTTTCCAAGACAGAGAAGGACCAGCCTCTGTGAAGCACTCGAACAGAGGCCATGAGTGCTTCGTTTGATGTCTGCTACTCTGGCACGGGGTTTAGCCCAGGTCAGACTTCAAGAAGCCATTTATAGAATTAAACATGTCTCTGCCGTTTGAAATACACAGCAAGATAAGGTCTGCCTTCTAGAAGCTCATAATCTGAGTGCAATTGGATTTCTACCCAGGGAGAGACAACTAAAGATAGCATGTGATGAATGGTTTTTGATATTTTACCCTAACAACACCAAATACCAGCCCTGGTCAGAGACTTGAAAAAAGTGGCTTCTTATGGGTAACTGAGACTTTGCCATGATGAGATAGGGAGAATGTACACTGAGTCAGGGTGGGTGCAGGCCTTTTAGAATTAGCTGAGGGTAGGGATTTAGGATCAGCTAGACTTTGAGAGGAAGTTATATCAAATAGAAAGAACTCAAGTAGATAAAATGAGATTGTGTCTCTTCAGCCCAAAGGCCACATCAGGGCAGAGTTAAGGCCGTCTCTTTGAAGCACATTTCATGGGGCATCTGGTTATGTTCTTGGCCCAGGCTCTGGATTTGTCCTTCAAACCACCTACTCCCATCCAGGAATGGGGTTATACAGAAGAACACAGTTGATGCCTTCAAGGAACTTAGAGTCTGGCGAGGAGACAGAGACAAAATTACCACCCTGAGAAGTAACTCAATAAGATCATTGACTTGTATGAACAAAGAGAATGTGGTAGAAGAAATGAGTAATTCTGCCTGCAAGCATCAGGAAAGTCTTTACAGAAGAGATCATGCTTAAACCGTGACTTAATGGAATTCCCCTTTTAAATGAGGTGGGAAAGGGACTCTCCTGGTAGAGAAAACTGTATTTGCAAAGACATAGGCGGGTAGGTGGGCCTGACACAATGGGATCATTAAAAATGTCAACCTTGGAATTAAGAGGTAAGTGATACCAAGGAGGCAAAACGTGCTTGATCACAAATCACCTTGTGAGTCATGCCAAGAGCACATTTTTATCCTGTAGGGTAGGGAATAAGGAGTCATTGGGAACTCTTCATCAGGATGGTGATGTGATGGCACTTCCACGTCATTATGACAACTCATTTATGGAACATTCTCTACTCAGTGGCTGCAAATATGAAGTAATTTTTCGGAGTTGTCCCCAGTCACTACCTTCAGCCATGCCTTTCTGGCCTTGTACTGACCTCTTAGACACAACTTCTCGTTCGTCAGTTTTTAGTCATTTTCAGTTATTAGAAGAATCCAATTTAACGTTATAAGCTCATACTCTATTTAAGGTTTTCCTCTTCTACTTTTTGTGGTTAGAGGGTACCAGAGGGGGGGATGTCTACTCTTTCACTTCTTTTCTCCTCCTCCTCATAGGAGTAGAGGTAAAAGAGTAGTCTGCCCAAGGCCAGCCCATCCCCCTCTTCTACAAGGCTCTAGCCCATGTGAGGTGTTGAAAATGGAAGACATAAGAGATGAGTATCTTGCTTAAGTAGACTTTGTTGTAGTCTTCTTTCCACTGGCTGTTTCTGCCTTTCTGGCTAATGTGGCTGATAGTAGATGCCTTCTATTGACAGGCACACAAATGCTTCCTCTTAACCCTTTTGGAAGAAGAAGATTCATATCAGTTGCCTGACTTGGAGAGATTAGTTTCCAGCTATTTTTTCCAACAGCACTTTCCCCTGTCCCCATGGTGTCACTACCTATTGCTGCTGGGTTGGGTTACATTGGCCACCCTCCTTGAGTGGAGAGCAGGAAAGACAGCCAAACAGCATAAACCCAGGTCCATTCTACGGTGTCCTTTCGATCCAAAGACATCTCAGGCCCCCATGCCAACATGAAAGGAGGGAGTGCAGACTCTCCCTCTTTCCAGCCAGTTCTCCTTTTTCCTGCTGAGGTAAGGGCTGGGAATTCATCAAGTTCATCAAGTATGCTACCCAGGCAAACCTCTAACACGGGACTGAGATTCCAGCCTTCTTTTCTTGGGGTATCCAGATCCTCTAAAAGATATTCTCTTGGTGGCTCCCTCACTTGGGTTAGGTAAGAGGAATATATTACAATCTCCACCCAGCCCACAAATCATCAAAATGACTCTTCCCTTGACTCACCCCACTGTCTTCTACTTACATGGATTTGGGGTGAGTCAGGGAAAAGGGAGTGATTTTGAGGTATTGATGGTGAGTGGGCTAGTTGTGAGAACAGAGGGAAAGTTCCTGTTTCACAGTATCTACTTTGGAGGTGTGGGAACCTGAGGTTGGCCACCCCAAGATATGTCTCTTTGGCATCAGGATTATTTGAGGCTGATTGCTTTTGATAAACTGGGACAGGGAAGGAGGCTCTGAGGAATGGAACTTGCCCTTCCTTAGGACACATTTACATTTGTAAGGCTAGGAACTGATTGCTGCGCTCACCTGTGACCGCCCAGCTCCAGACAATCGACTTGCCTCCTGCTACGCCCACCGAGATAGCAGACCATTACCTGCTGTGTCCATCAAGCACTGTGCTGACAGGGCAATCTTGTGACTATTGTGGGAGGGACATTTCAATCACATGTGAAACACCCTGTTTGGGGATATATAACCATTCTGTGCACCCCACTTCTTCGGTGCCCTTTCTTCCTTCGGGAAGAAAGGCCCCGGGCCATGGTTCCTCATAAAGCTTTGTTTAATTTTCTCTTGCTATTCTGTCTCATGTGAATTTAATTCGTTCTCCGGCCAGACGAACCCCCATTTGGGGAGAGGAAATGTCTTCCTCCCCTACAGAGGTAACGCAGAAAATAGATAGAAGCATGTTGTGAAGCTACAGCCATAGTCTAGGTGAGAGATGATGGGAACAAGACCTAAAGAGAGGAGAGAAAGTTAGAAAGTAAGTGTGAGTGATTGTAATGATGAGGAATCTAGAAAGATGATGAAAAGAGGTGCATCTAAGATTTTTTTGCTCTTATTTCAGCAACAGATTTCATAATAATGTTATTCACTGGGCTGAGAAATCTGAAGCTGGGAGAGATGGGGCAGAGTGAAGGAAGAGTTGAGGGAATTAAGAGAAGTAGGCTCAGTTTGGGGCATGTTATAGTGGAGCTGCATGAGATAAAGTCCAAGCAGAAAAAGCCGTATGATCAAAAATAAGGAACTATGAGAGCATAGGAAGTATAAGAAGGAAAAATAGGTGTGACAGAAGACACCGCACATCATCAATGAAAATGCAATGAGAACAGACTGTTGATTCTACAGCAGAGGAACTCTATATCACGGGAAAGGAAGAATTTCTCGACCCTGGGGTGCTAGAGGATGGTTGTTTGGCAGAGGAGGGTAGCATATTAAAATCAGAGCTATAGGTAGCTGCTAGATCATAAAGTATATAGAAGAAGGGTGACACAGGATGAAGGGCAACAAAATGGAGTGTGCATGCACCATATCAGCAAAGGTGTCAGGAGAAGGAATGTACTAGAACTGGGAAGCTGCTTCTACCTGATAAAATACAAAGAAGAGCTACACATTGATTTATTTGAAGATTTTATAATCAATCAATGATGTTACTAAAAGCTCAAGGCTCTTCTAGGGGGTTTGGGAATGTCTGAGTTGCACTGTTGGGAAATCTAACTAAATATAGCATTTTTCAGTACCTTATTCTTCAAAACTGAACACTAATGCCTAATTCCTTGGCCTGTACTCTGTGAAGAGGCCATATTTAATAAAATAAAGCCAACAGTGAATGATTGAGTATCGTGTGGGAACTGAGTGTGCATGGATCTTCACCCAAATAATTTCTTGGGAAGGACTCTTCTTGGATTTAAAAATGTGCAGGGAAGGGATGCCATTATAGAAAAAAACATGGTAAAATTTCCTTGAATTTGCTCAGGTGTTTGATTTCACCTTCCACATTTGCAGAATACTGCCACCCATCCCTCTAGAATTAATGTTCATGTTCTCTCTTTGCAAGAGGCCAATTGTTTCTAGTCTTACTGTCAAGATTCTGGTCAACTGTCCTTTGATAATCCCATAGCACAGCACCTGGCACCCGTGTGGCTGAAGCAAGCTGTCGATAACTGGCCTGCATATGTTGTCTAGTATTATTGGACCAGACCTCTGAAGCTTGCTTCACCTGCAGGAGTGGAGAGAGTATGCCTCCTTCCCACCCAGCCTCTGCTAAACACATGGCCTGAGTCCTTGAGCATGTCAGTGAAGGGGCGTGGTGGACAGACTCAGATAATGTGTTTATTCTTTCCCAGTTGCCCTCCTCCCATCCTCAGCTCCCAATCCATTTATCTTCCCTGTAAAGAGCTTATTGACAGAAAACTTGAGTGCTCAGAATGGGGCCAGCTGAAGATGGGCCTCTCCAGACAGAGCAGTCAGGCTTCCCCTGGTCTCCCCAGGTTGAATGCAAAGCAGCCCTGTTTCTGTCTCCATCTCAAGCATTAGCTCAGGGACTCCCCCTCCTCCCACCACCACCTGCTTTCTTGGGTCGATGGATTTTCAGAGAGAAGATGCCTGTAGCAGAGGCACAAAATAGCACTGCTCAGCCTCAGGAAGAGGTTTGCATCTCCTTCAGCCAAAAAGTAATTTTATCAGGCCTTCTAGAGAGCCTCTGCCCCACCTCTGTTTGCAAACACTCTCCTGCTACACACTCTGGGTTTTTAAGTCTCTCTAATGCTGACTCTTCTTTTGTTAGGCTAAGAACAGTATGACTTTTCAGATATGCAACAAAGAAAGTCCAAAAATAGGGCTGAAAGGAGGGGCAGAGCTTAGCACATGCTTTTGAACCCAATGTCTGATTTCATGTAGGCTGCAGCCTGACTTCTCTCGGGTCATTCCTACCCTAGCTTGGGACTACTTAAATTCTCTGGTCTGGTTAGTCCGTCATCAGACTAGATTAGGCACAGTCTCCTGTCTACAGGAACAGCAGGACCAAATGACTTCCAGCTTTATGTTTCCCAGAATTCTATCATCAAGCAGAATCTTCATTAATTCAAAAAAACATATCAAACAGTAGCTACTCTTAGCAAGGCACTGTGCAGGAATCATGTGGTTATGCAGAACAACCCACACTTTGAGGAGTTCAGAGTCTAAAAAAGAAGCCAAGAGGTTCAATGGAGCCCTTTGTTCATAGGAGAGACAGAGGCCTGGATTCAAGACCAGGTCCTGTCGCCCACTAGCTTATCTTGAGAAAGTCACTTAATCTCTGTGTACCTCGGTTTTCTCATCTGTAAAATGTGGCTAATAATTATACATATATCAAAGGGTTTTTGTGAAGGTCAAAGGAGGTAATATATGTGAAGCACTTAGGACAAGGCTGGGCACTGTGGGGGCCTCGAATTGGCCCCTGCAAGATACGTCTCTTTGGCATGAGGATTTTATTGGGGGGCTGGTTACTTTTAATAAAAGCAACTCTGAGGAGCGGAGTTTACTTGCACTTTGTTGGGGAACATTTACATTTGTAAGGGAGATCTCTATCTGTAAAGGTACCTCCCTTTCTGTACCAGGAAGAAGAGGGGGATGACTTTAGAAACTCTTAATCAATGCCAAAGGCAAGGACTTAAATCTGCATAATAGCCTTATTCCTGTTTCTGGTACCCTCCTGTAATTGACTCTCCCCACCCCCAATATCTTCCTTTGTCTTTAGCTGGATATGATATTTAAGGTGTGGGCTTCAGCCATTTTGGCAAGTTGCTCAGCTTGCCTGGCCTCTCCCATGTATACATGTTATAAAGCTTTGTTTAATTTTCTCCTGCTGTTCTGTCTCATGTGAATTTAATTCGTTCTCCAGCCAGACGAACCCAGAGAGGGTAGAGGAAATGTCTTCCTCCCCAACAGCACCTAGTATCTCTTTTAGCTATTATTATCATGAGAAAGCATTGGATAAAATATATAGCAAAATATTACGAGGATGAGGCCCTGTTTATTTGGGGGGAAGACAGGATAAGAAATGAAGACATATTCCAGTTAGAAGGCTGAGCAATAGGCATTGAAAATCTGAACTATACTCTACTATACTAGTGTGAAGAGAAAGGGGCCCACCAATTTTAATCAGCATTATAGCAATAGAATCAACAAGGTGTTGACATATATGCATTGGAGTAGACACTTGACAAGGAGTCAAAGACAATTCCGAGGGTTGAGTCGTGCCAAGTCAAAGAATCATGGGATCATGAATATAAATTGGGAAGTCAGAAAAACAAACTTGTTTGTGGAAGAATGTGACAAGCTTGGTTTGGGGTCGTGTTGAGTTTGAGGTCCTAGTGGAATATCCTGGTGGGGATACCTAACCTACAGTTGGAAATTACATTCAAGGGAAAATGTGAGCTCTGGAGATATGAATTTGAAAGTCATCAGCAAAAGGCATAGTCGAGAGTTTGGATTAAGACGTCAAGAGACAAGATGAATATGGAATCTTAGGCTAGGTTCACATTTAGGGTTCCAGAATAGAAAGAACAGCTATCAAAAGGAGAGGGAGAAGAGTCGCTTTCTAGGAAGACAACACATCAACTAGCCAATCAACATAAGGATTTCAAGTTCATCAGTAATTATGAATGTCATGGTGAATTGGCTCATCAAACCATCATTCACTGATTTTTTTCCTCCAGTGAAATGACTCACATCAGTTCACTTGGAGTCTACTCAACCGAGGGTGAAAAGACTAAATAGTCTCTAAAGTAGGAAAGCTTAGGACCAGATGCTAGAGTGGAACTGAAAAGTCCGGTCGTGCCCAAGTTGAAGTTAGCCAATTTGATCCTTCTCTCTATCACACTCCACAAACGATCTGATACCTGAGATTAGAGTCCTTAAACATTCAGTGTCCATGACCTGGTCTAGAAGCCAGGATTTTACTGCTACTCAAGCCCACCTCCTATCATGCTCGGAAAGCCTCAGTAGTTCCTGATTGCCTCTCCACTGTGTGTAAACTCCTTACTTTGCATTCAAAATCCTTCCCAATATTGCTTACGCTCAACTCCCTGTGATTTACATTCCAGACAAACAGGACCCTTGATAATTCTTGAACTCCATCCACATGTCCACACTTCGATACCAATGCTGAAATCCCAAACTGAAACCCAATCCTCACTGCGTGAAGCACCTGGTTTTTACACCCACATCTTGAAATCTTTCTCTATTCCCTCAGCTAGAAGGAAAATCTAGTATCTAGCAGAGCACAGTTGCCAAAAGCTTGGATTCTAAAAACCAACTGCACGGTTCAAATCTATGGTACCACGAGCAAGCCGCTTTTCATTGTACATCTGTTTCCTGATCTGGGAAATGGGGAATATTAAGCCGATATTAAATGAGATGATATACGTTTGATCTGGTGCATGGAATCCTGCAAGCATGCAACAAATCTGAGCTATTACAGCACATGCTGTTGACAGCCCACCCATATCCCCTTGGTATTCAACTCTACAGTCTCAAGGCTGTTTATGGAAAACATCTGTGACTCTCTGCATGGTCACAAGAGCATGCTCAGTTCCCATTTAGGACAGACCAGAAGTGTGCAAGACTTAATTCCCAAGAAGCAGCCCTCAACCAGTGACAAATGTAGAGCTGGTAGATGGATACCACTTGTTTGGAATAAGTTGGAAGTCATTCTATATATAGGCAGTATAGAACCCATATTGTTTCTTGGGAGTTCTCAAGCAGATTCTAACACCAGTTGCCCTTATGGTAGCTGGCTTGATAGGTGCCTTTTATCAGCTTCCTTGCCTTTCCTGACTTATTCTCCACTCTCCTACGTATGTTCTCTGGGATTGTCTCCAAAATAAACTCCTTGCGCTTGAATTTTTATTTCAGGATCGGCTTCAGGAAGAATCTAAAACCATGACAGCTCTTATCATTAGCGATGACTTCTGAAACCACCCATATATTTTGTTTGCATCGGTCTTCTGGTAATTAGAGTCTACCCTCAGTAGACTTCAAATCCAATAGAAAAATTAAGACTAGGGTACAAATCACTCTAAAACTCCATGTACCTCTCCCATGGAAGTTATTCAGTCTGTATTTGGAGAACAAAGAGTAAAGGGAGATTAAAAGTTTACTTGGTAAATATAAAAATAGAATAAGAACAATTGATCGATCGCTAGGAGTATTTGGCCAATGTTTCGATTTGACACACTCTTCCTCATAAGGATGGATTTACCTCAGTACACCTGTAGCCACACGAGGTTCCCTCCCTGTGACATCAGGACTCCCCACCCTCCTTCAGCCAGATCTGCTAAGGCGTTCGTCATTACCTCATCACATTTTCTCCTGTCAATTTACTTGTGTAACCTTTTGTATTTTCCAAATTTAGAAAATACTTTACAGGAATTACATTTTAGGCAGCCTGCTTCCTGAAAACCTTAGGTCCTCGCGTTAATCTTATTAGCACGTTCCTCAGATTGCACCGTGGGGTGGGTGACTTTTGAGAGCCTTTTCTGTAGATGGCTAATCCAGTCATGGGGTGTGGTTTCTTGTAACAGCCAGTCAGGGAAACGTTCATCCCCAAATTCCTGTCCTGAACCCTTCCTGAACTTTGCCCCCTACATCTTAGGGTCTGCCTTACATGGAACACAATTTCTAGAAGCAGTGAACTGTGACCTAGAGCCCTAGGATGATCTACAGGTAATGGTGAATGATCCTCAGGTGGCTGCATAAGATTTGCAATTATAAACTTGAGAAGAGCTCCAGCCTTTGGGGCTACCAGCAATATTTCACAACTATCCTTCCACGGTAGTTTCCCAAAGGGTGATCTGTGGACCAGCTATAGGAGAAAGACTTCTGGGACTGCTTCAAAGGTAGATTCCTGGTCTCCCTCGGATGCACTGAATCAGAATCTTCTGTGAAGGTGCTGCAGTTTGCATTTTAACAATCTCCCTGGGTGATAGGGTGACCAACTCGTCCCAGTTTTCCCCGGACTGTCCTGATTTTAGTATTGGAATCCCACAATCAGGGACTCCTTTTGTCCCGGAACAGTTGGTCACCTGTGGGTGCATCTTATCCAGGCTGAGGTTTTAGAGCTGTCTTACAGACTCCAAGGTATGCCACACTAACACAGATGCCACTTTTACTTGGTCGAGATCTCTGACCCTTGAGGTGACTTTAATCCAGTGTGACATTAGGCTGGAGGAGCTCCCAGAGACATGGACCTTGGTGAGAGCCTTGTGTGAGGGCTTGAGTATTGGGAGACCTAGGATGTTTGTTTCATTACTGTACTTTTCCTTTCTTTTGAATTTCAGGTGTGGAGTTGAACTTGGTCCTGAGTTCCTAGTCCACCATTTTCCTCTGTGTCAGCAAGGCTCCGCTCTGGATTTGTGTCATTATTTATCCTCATTTTTCATCCACTCTCCATGCTCAGCAGGCAAACATTACCACATGATTGTTTTATACCCTTGAGTATAAAGAGTTGCATTGTTTCCTCTGTATTTTAATTTATACAAATTGTGTTTGGCTGCAGATTTCATTCTAACTCTTACTTTTTTCTGTTAAGTATTGTATTTAATGCTATGTGGTCCTTTAATGTGTTGCTTCTTATGATAGGCAGCTCCTAAGATGGCTCTAGCCTGTTGATATCCATGTCCTTGTGCAATCACTTCATCTTCAGCATGGTCTGGACTTAGAACCACCAACATACTTTGCCAGCAAGGAATTGAGGCCCTCAGTTCAATAGCACAAGGAACTGAATCTTGCCAACAGCCTTGTGAATAAGTCTGGAAGCATAACTTTCACCTCCAGTCTGGTGGAGCCTTGAGATGACTGACATAGCTCTGGACAACACTTGATTGCCCACTTGTGAAAGACCCTGAGCCAAAGGACCCATCGAGGCCGTGCTGGCTCCTGACCCACAGCAATTGCATGATGATAAATATTTGTTGTTTTAAGATGCTAAATTTGGGATAATTTGTTACACAGCGACAGGTAACCAATACACTTTTAATCATTGCACAGTATCTGTGCTTCTGCCACATGTACGTGTTCAATCCCTGCAGATTGACACCTGATTGACTCTAACTCCCACTATTGTAAACACCACTGCAATGAATACCTTGAGCAAAAGCCTCTTCTGGACCTGTGTGGACAGTTCCCTGGGATGTGGATGCCCGAAAGGACTGCTAGGGAAGACCCAGAAACTAGAGCACTTGGAACAATACTCATGGTTTCTTCAATTCCTAAATTGTTCTAACAACTTCTAAAACCTTTTTTTCCCCTAAGAATTTTGTTCTCGAGATGGGTAGACCTTGGGGAAAATAAAATGACCCTCTGATTAATGGGTATTTTAGATGTGGGATGAGGAGTCAAGGAATAGTCAGGGGCGGTGTGTGGAACAACTTGAAGGGTTGGTGTCTAGTCTTGAAAAGATGCTCAGGTATGCCACTTCTTTTGTGACTCAGGTTGACTGATTCATGCTGGGCTTCAGACACAAGGGGCTAGGAGGAGGAGGAGAGAGGGCTTGTTCAAAGCTGAGTGGACACATCTATAACCATTAAAACAATGTTTCTCTGTTTGGACTTAGTAAATAGCCTCATGTTCTTGGAAATGTGTGCAGAGACCCTATGGCCCTGAGAAGATCTATCATTTTATTTTTTACAGTAGGCTGAAATATATTTGGAAGTCATTGGACTGTGGCTGTCCTACATCAAAAGGCATTTCATAACAAAACACCATCATGCCCCATTTATAGAAATAGCATGCTGTGTTCTGGCTGCTGTGGGCAAATAAAATATGTTCTTGTAACATAAACAACCTCACCTTCCCTCTAAAGACTAAACGGCCATAAAAGATTTATTTAAATAGGCTTTTGAAATATAGAGACATATAAAAACATGTTAACCATATGTACATAGATAGATAGATAGATAGATAGCACATACAAGAGAGATTGTCATAAATGGAGTTTAAAATCTAATAGATTATATTGGAGGAGAGACTATCAGAGCCAAAAGGGAAATTAAAAATCTTCCAGTCCATGCACTTCATTTTACAAAGGAAGAAATTAAGGCCCAGAAGAAGTGACACGTCCAAGGCTTACAGCATGCCAGCGGAAGGGTGTAAAATAGACCCTGAGCTTCCAGCTCCTGGTCAGTGCCATCTCATATATTCACAAATGACATAAATTTAAATTTTTCGCAAAATGAAAGTGAGTTATTTTCTTATCTCTCTTGGGTTCAGCAAAGTGGAATTTCAAACAAATGGATACTGCTCAGACCGATAGAGCATGCAATGATTTTAACATATGTCCACAAATTCTTGATATTTCTTCCTTCAAAAGTTGGAGCTTAATTTGCCTTCCATTAAGTGTGAATTGGACTTAGTAACTCACTCCTAAAAATGAGAATGTGGAAGAAATGACAGTGTGTGGCTTCTGAGTCTCGGTCATAAAAGGCATTACAGCTTCCTCCTTGGTCTGTCTTGATCACGCCCTCTGGAGGACATCAACTGCCATGTCTGACATTTCGCCTCCATGTGATGAGGAACTGAGGCCTCCAGCCCACAGTCATGTGAGTGCGCCATCTTGGAAGCATTTACCCCAGGCCCAGTCAAGACTTCAGATGGCTGCAGCCCCAGAGGACATCTTAACTGCACTTTCACAAAGGACCTCCAGAACCACCCAGCCAAACTCCTCTCAAGTTCCTCATGCACAGAAATTCCAGTTAAAGTTTACTGTTTTAAGCCACTAAGTTTTGGAATAATTTTTTTTGCAGTCATAGCTAGCTGGTTCAAAGCATTAACCTGCCTCCCTTAAAATGTCATCATGGAAGTGGCCATCTATTTTATTAAAGGTTCAAATTAGCCTGTTGGAGAACATTCTTTCTGCCAATGCCTTAGCACTTGGGATCCGACAGCAAAAAAAAATAGAAGAATGAGGGCTTCCTGTCTTCCCATGGGCTGCCTGTGTGTGTCTGCAGCCTGCTAAGCCTGAATTGTTCTATCAGAGAACCCTGCATGAGACCAAGATATGCGAAATGTGTCCCTTCTTAAAGCCTGCCTCTGGAGCCTTTGGGGACACAGTCTGTATTTAAACCATGTGAAAACAGGCCTGAGACCTGGGTTCTAGTTCCAGCTCTGCCCATATCTTGGATGTGTCACCTTGGCTAAGTCCCCTTCCCTTTGTAGTTCTCAAGTTTGACCTTTTTAAATAAAAGAACAATTATCAAGGTTCCTTTCGAGCTCTCTCATGTATGCTAGTCAACGCATTGTCAAGAGAACCCAACTAACGGTTAATCAGTGTGCCAGGGTTTGAACAGAGCCTTACTAATCTTCAAGCCTCATGTTCTTCCTGGGGTTGCCTTGTCGTCCAACTTCCTCCATAAAACAAGGAGCTGAAGACACTGGCCATAACCGAATGACTAATAGACCATTCCCTCTGCTTCATCAGAATTTGCAGTCTGGTCCTTCTTCACCTCCTTCCTTGCCTGCCCTTGGCTCTGTTTGTCTCTGAGTCCTCTCAGCGTGGGCTCATCAGTGACATTAAACAGGAAAAATCCACCAGGCAAATACAGTTCTGGTGGGAGCTCATCTGTGGAGCTATGGAAAGATGTCGTTATTCAAGAAGACTGAACCCTGAGTCAGATGCCTAAAGGTATGTTGATTTGTCTTTGCCTCTCGCTGGCTGTGTAATCTTGGACAAGTCACCTCACCCATCTTGACCTCAGCTCCTTCTTCTTTAAGAAAAAATTAAGTAATAATAGTTATAATAGTCAACATTTATTGACCACATTCTAAGCACTAGGTTAAATCAGCTGCATGCATTGCCTTTAACACAACCTTGTGACACAGGAGTTATTATTATCCATATTTTACAGAAGAGGAAACTAAGGCTCTGACCTGGTGAGCGGTGGAGGCAGAATTCAAGCCCAAGCTCTTCACAACCGCAGTCTTAGTAATTCTGGATCTGTCTCAGCTTGACTTGGAACCGAATGCTAAGACTCAGAAGACATGGCGTATGTGGAGAATTGATGGGGTGAGTTGGCCAGGTATTTATTTATACAAGAAACCAGGGAGCGAAGTTACCGTCAGGACACACGTGTTTGCTTCCATGACATGGGTCCACTGGTTCTGGAGGAAAGGGAAAACTCCTTTTCCTTCATGTCGATCACTGTGATTCCGTGGGACCAGTAAAAGAGCAAAGTAAAAACAAAGGGGCTGGGATGTTAGCATGCAAGGCATCTGCAGAATTGATGCCAGCCTCTTCAGTAGTAACTGGTGAGGATGACCCACCATGGACATCAATGACCTTGACATTGGACACCAGCAGGAACTGAATGCCTTCAGCAGATGTCAGTGACAGAATTTCAGCAGCAATGGCAGTCATTACCCCAAAATGAGCCAGGGTGAGAGAGGATAAAAGCATCGGATGTCACACTGTAGGCCAGAGGACCTCCTTGCGGAGCAGATCATGGACACTCTCCACTCTGAGGCCACCGGTGAGACGCCAAGGAAGACAGAAATCCAGGACTCCTTGGAAGAAATTTGAGAGGGAGCTTAAATTTCTACAGAGCACCAGTGTAGTTTCCTGGAGATGTGCTGTTTTGCTCTAGGATCCTATTTTTATCTCAGGCTTGGGTGGTCTGAAAAAATCTAGGCTATTGATGAAATAAGAGGGTGTGACACCACGGTTTTCTCTATAGGTTCTTTGACTTATGATCCCCAGAATCACAGACTATCACCTTGATTGACAAAGGCACCAGGGCTGGCAGATGACTGTGCAGGCCCATTGGTGAGTCTTGAAAGGATTTCTGATGATACACCATCGTCCTTGGGAATGACAGGTGTTGTACTATGGTTATGCCTAATTTAGTGGTCCCAGTGCTACTTGGTGAGAAAAGTCAATAATTTCTCTAACTGGCCACAATGCTCCAGGGAAAGAGTGATCTGGGGCAAAGAGGCATTGTTCCCCCACTGACAGTTGGAAAGCTCAGCATCTCTGCAGGAATGGAGTTTGTAGCTATCTTATTGAGGTGAGTGCCTGTAGGGGAGAGTGGTGGGGGGAGATGCCGTGAGGACCACATTCCTCCTAACGGGAAAAGGCACTGGCTTCCTTCTGAGAACTGCTTTCTGCTGGGAAGGGGCTGGGTGAGCCATCTGACCCCACCTTTTGCTTGGAAATGGAGAGCATCTCCACCCCAGAGGAAAGACAGGAGAGGAGGGAAGGGGCTGTAGGGGACTTTCTTCTCCTTTCCTCTCAAGCAGAAAGAAAAGCTGTCTTCAATTAGGAAGGGAAAGGAGATTCAAAACATCTGGCAGGAAAGGCGCTTGTCATGGAGGCCTTGGGAGGGTAGGACAAGATGAAGAAGGGGAAAAGGTGGACAGTGAAGGCTCCTGGACAACCTGCCTGCCTGGCCCGCCGCGCCCCCATCCTCCAAGTCCAAGACCACTTTCTCCTCCTCACCTTCGCCTTGTCTTCTTGTCAGGCTGATGCCTTTAGCTGCCTCCCGCCTCAGGCTGAAGGGAGCAGCAACTGCAGCCCGACCTGGGCCGCGCAGCCCACAACATTCTGGGGGTCCATGAGTAATCTGCACAACGACGCAGACCACCCACTGTGCCGGTACACAGAGTTCACAACCTCTAGCATTTAGGCAGCTAATCAGCTTGGTTTTGCCTGTGGAGAGCTTTCTCTTTAATCTCAAGTCTACCAGGCCTCCTTTCTCCCCGCCTCTTTAAAACACTCCCAGGCTCCCACCTCCTCTAAGAAGCCTTCTCAGATTATCTCTGCAGAAACTGGGCATTCCTCACCCCTAGCGACACGTAAAATGTCAGTGCTGTGAAGCTGCTGTCCCGTCACTGTCGCTTGCATCGACTTTGGACTGCCCATCCCCCCCAGGCAGAGCTGATGACTGAGAGACGTTGGGGTTGCAGATAGGGCTGTGGCTAATTCCCTGGAAATTAACCTCCTACCCCTAAGACCCCAGGTTTTGAGTCACAAGGCACCAAAGCCTGAAGGCTCCTTAAAGATTACCTACTGTATAGGATTTACTACATTCCCCAAGAGGTCATTGCCCAGGCAGGCTCTGATCAGGATTCCCCTGGGAGTAGATAGAGTGGGTCTGGAATTGAGGCCAGGAAAGGTCCTTTCCATTTGCACAATTACTGACAGAGTAGAGCGGGGAGCTGAGCAGGAGCCGGGCAATCCTCAGGAATTGTGCAACTCTGGGCTCAGCATCTGTTTTTCATCAGCTTCTTTCATTGGAATATGGCAGTCTTTTCTGGGTTTATAGTTTGCATTGAGCATCCAGACCCTAAAGAGTCCTTTGTTTCATGGAGGGTGCATTCTCCATCCCACTTCAAGCCACAAAGTCATGTGCCATGTCCCAAAGGAGCAGCCATTCAAAGGCACATGCCAAAACTTCATTTCTGTTCTATGAGCACTAATGGCTTCCAATAGCAGTAATCAGTTGATTATAACTTTTAAACCTCAGCTCGTTCATGTACAGGAATATAAATTACTGTAAAGTTATAGCATCATGGACTTTTAGAACTAAAAGGGATTTTAAATATTGAGATCAATTTTTATTTGACGTCTAAAGAAACTACGTTCCACAGAAGTTATACAATTTAACCAAGGTTGTACAAGCAGCTAGGACACCTAGGTGCTAGTCCCTCCTCTAAAATGACTCCTGATCCTGTGCTGTTTCCATGATGTGGGGTCAGAGCAAGACACTAGGAGACCCTCGGCATGGCAAAAAAATGAATATGACATTCAAAATAAACAAGCCCAAATTTAAAAAGACAAGACTTACAAGTTTTACTGAAGAGCAAATAGGTTTTTTCCCCTTAGGTATTTTGATTGCAAAATTCTGCAAAAGTCATTGGGGATGAACTTTTCTGTCTATTTCCTGCTTAGCCAGTGCCTATAGCGCGTGTTCTGTCTTGCCAGTGGAGTAGATAATCCACAGTGACATATGCCATGGATTTTGAGGGTGAGCACATTTAAATAATGAGAGTTTCGCACTCTCATTTTCCCTTTGGTTCTTCTGTGAGGGCTCTGCAGAGGAGGAGGAATCTCGCGAGTTGTTGAAGGGCTGGAAAGGGGGCACAGGGCCGGGACCCTCGAGCTAAGTCAGGATATGTTGATATCATGGTAACAGCAGCTCCCGGTCATGGATACTTCTGCTCTGCCCTGGCCTCCTTGGAGATCTGGAGACACACGGAAGTCTGTTCAGTGTGATGGCTTCTTCTGCCCTATCCTTGCATTGCTAGCCAGGAACCCCATCCAATTAACGAGGGAAGAGCCAGGGAGACCAGGCTGATGCACTCTGGGAAATAGGCTAATTTTAGACCCAGAGACTGGGTGGGGAGGAGACTTGAGGGTGGGGATCTTGGATGGGGGCCACTGAAGATTCATGGCTGAATGCTGAGGCATAAGACTCTCCAAGAATATGTGAGAGGCAGACTTTGTGGGGCCCGTGGAGCAGGCATACATAGGGGCAGCAGTGACAGGCACAGGTGTGGGGAGGTCTCCTGAGAAAGCAGAAAAAGTCTTTTCAGTCTGGAAAACTGCTATGTTAACTCCATCTCAGACTCTTCCTGTGTTTGTCAAGCAGAATCTGCTGGGCTTGCACAGGTCTCTTACTGACCCTTTTAGTGCTGAAATGTGACGGTAACTCGACAGACCCCGAGAACTGAGGCAGACAGACACACAGACTGAATATAAAACAACACAGGTGACTGCCCACATCATTCAGAACCACAGGTTCTTGCTCACCCCTCCAGTTAAGCCTGGCTGTAAAACTATGAGATTTGATCCTTCTTTTAGTACTTTGGAGGGTTTTTTTTTTTTTTATCATTTTAATTTGGAGATTTGCTTGCTCAAAATTTCCAGATAGATGACTGCAAAAGTTCAAAGCAATATGCAGAAGCTTTTGAAAGCTAGTCTCATGGTCAAGGTATGAGCTGAGCCTAGTATTCTTTCACGTCCTCACTGAGAAGTTGCTGTTGAGAATTTTCAGGGTCTTTCCCCCCTAATTTTTACAACGACAAAAACCCTCAAGCGTGTTCTGGTATTGGGCCAACTGATGCTTTTACAGCTTTGAGAAGAGCTGACAATAAAGAGATGAGAGAGGGAGAAGATAAAGAAAATTCTTCCCTGAGAACACGACCCTTTTTTGTATTTAGGTGATCAATGCTAATCAGATCGACTTTCTTTCAAGACCCGGAGAATCACATATTATCTGAAACCCTGACTGGATGATGTCATGTGGGGAATGCTGAGCCGAGCCTGGGAGTCAGAACCACGCTCTGCTTGGGAAGGGGGTGAGCAGGGGGTTTGGGGAGAGGAGGAGGGAAACCCCATTTTCCTTTGTTCCCTTCTGGAATAAAAAGCCAGAGGGTGTTGACACACTGCTCTAGAGCTGGTGTAAATTGAGGCTAATCCCTGGTGTAAATTGAGGGAGGCAGGGAAATTTGTAGTCCAGCGACTTTTTGCAAGGCAGGGGATCGGAGCACTGAAGTCAGCACATTGACCAGACCTTTACACAGCAAGTGTCAGAGATTAGAGCCCCTGATTTAGCTCACCTCTTGGCGACCTCTTGATCCAACCGGGCCCCCCAGAGCCACATCTGGGGCCCAGCTGAGCTCCTCCTCCAACTGCCAGAGGTGTCAGGGGAGAGATGATCACCAAGGCAACAGAGGGACCCCCCACCCCTCTACTTGGGTCACCCTCTGAGATGAGGAACATATGGAGAGGGAGGTTGAGGGATCCCTGGGCCAGCAAGCTTTTCCAAAAGGGTGCTGCTCATCCATCTCTTTAGAATTTAAGAGGGCATCTTGATACCACCGCCCAGTGACCCTACTGGAAAGTAGGTCCATTGAGGGCAGGGACCCTTTCTATCTTGTTCAAACTGCATTTCCATTGCCTCAGAAAATTCCTGGCACATGTGGGAGTTCAACACATTCTTGTTAAATGGGCGTGGAATGAGGAAGAGAGCTCCACGGGCCCCATCTTCCTGGCAATGTTCCACGCTCTGAAGCCATCAGCTTTCTTTCTTCTTCCTCTTACCCTCCCTTTGCTTAATCTAAGCTTCCTTCCTTCATACCACCTGGAAGGCTGAGAGCATGTCTAAGAGTGGGGTGACCACACACAGGATTGCTCTCGTTCTCAGAGATGTGAGTCTACTTGGGCTGCCATAACAGATTATCACAGACTGAATGGCTTACGTGGCAGAAATCTGCTTCTTCATAGTTCTAGAGGCTGGAAGTCCACGATAAAGGTGCCCACAGTGTTGGGTTCTGGTAAGACCTCCCTCCCTAGCTTCTACACAGCCACCTTTCACTGTGTCCTCACATGGCTTTTTCTCTCTGAGCACACAAAGAGAGAGATCTCTGATGTCTCTTCCTCTTCTTATAAGAACACCAGTCCTCTCAGATCAGGGCCCCACCCTGATGACCTCACTTAACCTTCATTACTCCCTTAAAGGACCTATCTCCAAATATAGTCACATTCAGGATGAGAGCTTCAACCTCTTTTGAATGAATCTTGGGGGACACAATTCAGTTCACAACACGATTCAGGCAAGAGGAGCCCTGCCCTGCGCCCCCTACTTCAGAGGGCACCACTCTCGCCGCCCCCCCCCCCCGGTTGAGCCCCTCCGCAGAGCAGGAGGAATCTGCAAAGTCATGGGATCATGCCACCCTGGAGCGGGTGCTCCGCCTTCTAGACCATGTTCTGGGTACAGGGACCCCAGAATTCCCTTCCTGAGGGAGGACCATGCCTCTCACTCAGTGGTGGCCAACGGGCAACTCTTTCTGGGAAGCAGGAACAGAAATCAAAACTATGAACTGTGGTGTCTACACGAGTGGCTGCAAGATGTGGGAAGGAACCTAGACAGGAAACAGAAATTGGGGAATCCAGGAGCCAGGGCCAGGGGCTGGGGCTAAGGGCAGCTAGCCACAAGCCACGCTATGATGGCAGGGTGCTCTGAGAAGTCTGTAAGTTCTACCTAAACCTGGCCTTCCAGCCTCAGTGCTCTTTGGAGAATTTAAAAGGCCTGTGGTGGTGGGGCTGGTGGATTAGGACACCTGTGGACAGACTCTGTCCAGCTTGAACTGAGTTGGGTGAGTAGAAAGCTTGAGGCCACTGCCCTCAAGCCCTTCTGGAGGCACCTGGCTGGTGGGGGTTGGGGAGCAGCAGCAAGAAGGCAGTCAGTGACGTTTCTTGTTCTTGGTGCCGTCTGGTGGATTGGACTCCTAGGGACCCTGTGTGCAGCACAGCAGAACCAGGCTGGTCTTGTAGTGCTCTGCCGCTATTCATAGCAAAGCTTCTGGTAGCAGATAAAAGAGTCTCCTGCCCCCTTGGTCCCTCAACTCCCTTCTTCAGATGCTCAACTGCAAATGTCTTGATCTCACCAAGTCTCTGCCACTGTCACATTTTCTCTGTCTTGTCTCTATCACCTTTTCTGGCATCTTGCTCCACACGTTAATTTTCTTTTGCATGAAGCACCTGCCATAGGGACACAGGCACCTTGTAGCTAGGTTCACAAGCTCAAGTTTGTAGGGAGCCCCTGAGCTCATGCCCTCCCTTCTTGCATCACCATGGAGGATGATGCTTATTGGGAGTCTCTATTTTTTTAAATAACATTAAATATTAAATACTGAATTATACTAATTATATTTAATAACTTTTTAAAGCTAGATCAAATATTCCCATGGAGCAAGAATCAAAATGTACAAAAAGGAATATAGTAAAAGTCTCATCTATTGAGTTCCTCTCCATTTTGTATATTTCTTTCTAGAGAAGTTCATTCATTCTCCCTTTTTTTCTTCCTTCTAATCTTCTGCCTCCGAGTTTCTCTTTAAAAAAATATAAATGGGAACATAGAAAGCATATTGTTCTGCATTTTGTTTTTCTTAAATAAACTTTTCATTTTAGAATAGTTTTAGATTTATAGAAGGGTTGCAAAGATAGGATGGATAATTCTCATAAACCCCACACACAGTTTCCCCTACTATTAAGATCTTAATATCACTAAGGTACATTTGTCACAATTAATGAAACAATATTGATACATTATTGTTAATAAGAGTCCATACTTTATTCAGATCTCCTTAGTTTTTACCCAATGTCCTTTTTCTCTTGGGGAATCCCATCCAGGACACCACATTACATTTAGTTGTCATGCCGCCTTAGGCTCTCTTGGCTGTAACAGTTTATCAGCCTTTCCTTGTTTTTGATGACCTTGACAGCGTTGAAGGGTGCCAGTCAGGTATTTTGCAGAATGTCCCTCAGTTGGGATTTCTCTGATGTCTTTCCTTGGTTAGGCTGGAGCTATGGGTTTGAGGAGGAAAGCTACAGAATTGCGGGGCCATTTTCATATCAAAGGTACACACTATCGATATGACTTACCCCTCTTGGTGTTCACCTTGACCACCTGGCTGAGGCAGCGTTCGTCCACTTCTTCCACCATAAAGTAAAGGATAGGAAGTGCCTGTTTTCCCCCTTATCTTTGTGTGTAGAACGTGTTATTAAATATTTCTATTTTTCGCGAGTCTTAAAGGCAAGAGATAGTCGTTTGTTTGGACGACTCCTGAGAAAAATGTCCCACGGCTCACCCTGGCCGCTCACTGCAACTTCTGGGGGTCAGGAGACTCTTCTGTATTCTGACGCCTTAGCGAGAATGCTCCACCTGGAGCCTCCCTGTGACTGCCTCCTGTGAGCTCACACCCATTCGCCAGCTGACGGGGATGGAAGTCCATCTCACCATCCAACCTCGGGATGGCAGGGCAGGCTGGCATCTTAGCGTCATCTGGTCCAGACTCCTTGCTTTATAGTGACAGGCTTGACGTGTCCAAGATCATACAGCTGGTAAGGGGCAAACCCTTGGCTAGACTCCACCTCTTCCAATTCTTAGGTGGGAGCACTCTTCATGATGCCTGCCTGCACTTGGAATCCAGTATCTTCTTTCAGTAAAAGCCTCTGAATTTCACTAAAACAGAGCAACCTACTGATCTAAAAGAGTAAGACCCATCCAGAGGGAATTAAGTTTTCTATCTTTGAAAGAGGACATTAATCTTACCAGAGTCCTGGAGTCAGAATCTGTCTACTGGGTAACTTGCAAAAGTCACAGAATGGATGATGGTGGGGTGCTAATAAAAATCAAGGCATTGCATCCTGCCTTATCTCAGAGTAGGTAACTATGTCAAGTAAGTTAACATAAGTACATCTGCAAATTTGACTAATAATGGCAATGATGTCAATGTCTTTTATTCACAATTTCTGTTTGTTTTTACTGAAACAATTACTTCTGGATGGTGGTAGAAACCAAGCAGCTGACAAGTTTGCTCTTCAAGGGGCTCTCATTTCACTTCCTCATTCTTGGGCAACCATAAATGGCACACAACAAATTTCCCATCTGGCTTTTTCATACCTGCCCTCTCCCCTCCTGTTTTCTCCTTGCTGTTTCTCTCTCCAGCACCTTTTCCCCAATGACCTTGCACAAATCAATTCCTATCCCTGGGCCTCAGTGTCCTTTTTGTATAATGAAGGGACTGCCTTGGATGACCATGAGTTCCTTTCTGGTCCTGAGACTCCAGGATGACCTTACTCACCCTTTCTCATTCTCAATAACACAAGAATTGTAGTCATAATGGGGTGGAAACCTGACCATTGCTTCCTTGCAGAGATGTCTGGAACAGTGTACACTTCTTTTTTTTTTTAAGATTTTATTTTTTCCCTTTTTCTCCCCAAAGCCCCCTGGTACATAGTTGTATATTCTTCGTTGTGGGTCCTTCTAGTTGTGGCATGAGGGACGCCACCTCAGCGTGGTTTGATGAGCAGTGCCATGTCCGTGCCCAGGACTCAAACCAATGAAACACTGGGCCGCCTGTAACGGAGTGCGCGAACTTAACCACTCAGCCACGGGGCCAGCCCCCTGGAACAGTGTACACTTTAGAACGAAATGTAGCAGCCTCTCTCCTGCATTCTGGCCAAGCCACCTCTGAAGTACTGGCATCAGTTCAGGCTCCCTCACTGAAGAGTGGCATTGTCCAATAAGACAAATCTAGAGAAGCAGAGTAGCAAGGACTTCAAATTACATCACAACCCTACCAGTTGTTCAAATACAGCTGAATTTGTTGTTAAAATTGAGATACTTCTTTAGTGGTTGGTTAATACTGTCCCAAGGATCCAGAGTGACACCCAGTTCTGATCACCTCCTATTAGCCCCATTTGTGAGAGGGGCATTCCCACTCTCCCCAAATAGTATGAGATGTATGACACCCAAAATTGGGAATATAAGACTGACAGCAGCTTATTAGTCACATAAACTCACAGCCCAGGGGAGGAGGACACACACGCCTTGCAGGGCCACATGGAGGTGGCACTTGGGAATAGAGTGAACCAGCAGGAGCTCTGCAAGGCAAGTTTTATAGTAACAAGGGGCTGGGGTGCCTCCTGGGTCCCACAGGAGGATGCCATTGGTTTGCTTGAATACTTTTGTGAATTGGCGGGAAACTAACTAAAGCTCATTAGGTTGAGGACCAGGCAGAGTGCAGTTGGTCTGGTTGATAGAGGAGCCAGCCAGGTGGGGAGACTTTCCTGCTGAGGGTGGAGCATAGCTAGCGAGAGCAGGAAAACTCACAGTTACACCTTTGGAGCACTGTGAAGCTGAAAGATGTCAAGGCAGCACATGGAATTTTAGGCCTTATAATACACACTCTCTCTCACTTCGAGCCCCACACCTAAGATGAGTCTGGACCACTCCGTGATCCTGCAGCTAAAGTATTAACACCTGGTGCACAGGAACCTCAGACTCTGACCCAGCCTGATATCTTTTTCCTCTGGGCAGTACCCACACCTTACCAGCTGTTACATATTTGACTATCATCCCCAGCCTGCAAGCATTGTCGCATGTAGACACTTTGACTCAGCATCCTTCTCTCTCCTCCTCTTGCCCAAAGCTCCCAGAATTTCCCGTCTTCCTGTTGGCCATACAGTCGTATTGACCTGAAGCATTCCTGTGTCTCTCATGCCTTATTCAAAACCTGGTTGCATCCAGTTGGAACTAGAAAGAAGGAGAATGACCTAACACACTGAGTTGCTGGTTACTCACCATTTCCAGGGATATTTGTGTTTTAAGACTAGACTGCTTTAATTCAAAGGAGAGACTGTCAAACCATGGCCAATAGGCCAAACCGAGATCACACCTGTTTATGTACAGCCCTCAAGCAAAGAATGAGGTTTACATAAAAAGAAAACAAGAAGATGTGACAGAGACCAAATGTGGCATGTGAAGCCTTAAATATTTATTATCTGGCCCTTAACTGAAAAGTTTTCTGGCCCAGCACTTAAAGCAAAGAATCTCTAATGGTGGAAATCTGAGCATTAGTTATAGCTTAGAGACATTGATTTTGGAGAAGGTGGACTGATTTGAGGACTAGACAGTAGGGACTGTCCCCGAGTGCTACAAATTCAGTGGTGGTGTGTGGGGCCTGACTGAGCTGGGGTGATGCTCCATGAGACTAAGGGCAAGTGCAGGAGCTTCTCACCTGCTCAGGGGAGAATGCTAAAATCAGAGAGATGAACGAACGGAGACCAAAGCCGGATGGGAGAGCTGAGGCAGTTGGCAGGCTCATCAGATGGCAGCCAGAGTGTCTAGGATCGGAGAGTTGAAGACAAGCATAACGAGGCATGAGCGTGCTAGGGGAGAGAAGGTGGGTCCTGGAGCAGTTGCCAAACTCACCCTCTGATATATCCCGTTTCTTTTAAGAGCCCAAGAGTTGAGGATCCCACAAGAAACAAGGGTAGAAGCAGGTGGAACATGCAACCATGAATTGAACCATGTAAAACTGACCTGTCTGAGCACATCATTTTTAGTTCTTCCCTCATCCTGACGTGCTCATAAAAAAGAAGGGGATCGGAGGGTTTGACAGACATGTTCAAATCAAAAGATATTTTTCTTTGAAATATTAAACGCTAGTGAAATTCGCTCCTGATATGGCCCAGGACTGAGATAAAGAAAAGAGATTAAAATAACAACATGAGTAAGAACCTTTCCCCGGAGAGGATTGGGGAGGTGAGAATGAGTTTCTAGAGTAGGCGGAGTTTCTCTTTCTAGAGACATCCCCATGGGAGACTGTTGTAGCCAGGAGCGAGGCCTTCCTGGAACGTGTGACTCCAGGGTGGCATTTCTGCCCTCATGGAACCCCAACGCAAGAGTGCTGGGAAGCAAGCATTTGCCAAGTTTCATTGCCTGGTGTTTCCACTGCGTGCTCACATGCATCTTTGTTTCTCAAGGAACACTAATGGGTGGGGTGCTCCAGTCTGTGAGACAGTAGGTGGTAAAAGTTTCCAGGAGAATGGAGACAGGCCAACTGGCTCAACTGGTTAGAGCAAGGTGTTAATGAGTCCAGGTCATATCCTGGTCCCAAGCCACACCCAACCAGCAATCTCCATTCTGGGGTCACAGATTGCTGTCCTTAACAGAAAAGGAGGGGCCATGGGGGAGAATGGGGATAACTCCATGCAAAACCATCCTCTCTGCTGAAAAAAGAATTCTGCTAATGGAGGGTTTGTGGCATCTTCTTTACATATTTCTCTCTCATTCATTTGGGGCATGATCACATAGGGGCAAAGTACCAATAAGTTTGGCTGTGTAACAAATCATCTCAAAAATTAATGGCTTAAATCAACAACCATTTAACTCAGTTCTCTGGGTTACCCGAGCAATTCTTCTGGTTGAGGCCAGCTCAATTGATCCTTCCATGCTTGCTTATACATCTGCAATCAGCTAGAGAGTCATCTGGGGACTGGAAGATAGGATAGCCCCATTCACATGGCCTGGAAGTTGCTGAGCCGCCAGTCAGGGCCATGGGGGCCACGGGACTACCTGTCTCTTGTCCTCCAGTAGGCTAGCCCAAGGATCTTCGTATGGCTTTGATGGCGGAGGACAAGCTCCCAAACATATTGGCATTTAAAAGTGACTGAAATATTGGCTTAGATTTATTCTAGAAACATAAGTGCTAAAACAGTGTTACTACTGTTTCAAAGTAGTACTACTGTCCTGTTACTACATTTCAAATAAATGGTGGTTATTTTAATGCATTAGGAACTGTACTAAGTGCTTTACACGTTATTATCTCTTAAATCCTATGAGGTAGGCAGCAAGGATCTTGTCCAAGCTCACCCTGCTGTAGAGTGCCAGAGCCAGTATTGAATTTCCAAATTAAACCATCATGACACGCGGTCACCGCTCATGCACTTTGGGAATTACACGCCTCTCTCAACCATGCCACCATTGTTTGAAACTGCATTGGAATCCCTCTTGTCAAACCCACAGAGTCCTGACGACACTGAGACAATCAGATGGAATAGGCATCGCTTCCTGTCACTGCTAAATGGGAATTGGATCTGGTTAAGATGTACCAGATGACTGAGATGAGCGATCAAGCAGAATGCTTTTGGATGACCAGCAAAGAGCAGAAGAAAGAAAGAGGGTTCAGTTGTGTAGATGGCAAGCTGAGGTGTAGCTCCTAACCTTTTTAGGGCTGGGATTGGGGTCTTTAGCTCTTGTTCACAGTGCCCATTCTGCAAGGTCTCTCTGGGACATTGGGAAAATTCCCTCCTCCTTCCATGTTTCAATGTTCTTTTCTGTATGATAAGAGGCTTAGACTATGTGGTTTCTAAGATCCTTCCAGTTCTAGAAATCTGTGATTGCACAGTATGCTCTTCCTCAGAAGAGCCCACTTTAACTAAATTAATGTAAATTTCTCACCTTCAAAATAAAGACATGCCTTTGCCACTATCCCACGTAAGAACGTGGAGGAGACTGAGGAGATGCTATTTAGTGTCAAACCAGATTCCTTGGGAGACAAGGGATTTGGGGGGAGTATAAAGATCATCGTCACGTCGGGAACTGAGACTTGAATGCTGCAAGTCTTGCCTTTCAACCCTCCATGCACTATAAATTTTATCATTTGTCCACTGTCTTTCCTGAGCTGGAATGAGGCCAGGTAGAGTGGTATGTGATATCCTTCTTATTCCCATGCAGATGTCTGAGGCTTCTCTTTCCTTTGGTCAAATCTGATTTGTCTTTCTTCTTGGTTAATACCCCCAGGGTGCTCCAGGCCTCTTCTGCCTGAATGTTACATAAATAAAAGTGTGTAATCTTGCAAGGCTGAGCAGAAGTGGGGAGTCAGCAGGGCCTGAGACACTGAGGACAGGACGAGCCATTCCATTTCCTCACTTTCCAGACCTTGTTCTTGCCCTCCTGCAAAGCCTTAGGAAGGCCTCATGGGGGGAGTTTGAACTCATTCCCACCCCATCCTGCTGGTTCCAGCTACTCAACCTTTTACTAAATAGTTCTGCACAGCTGTTTCTTGTTAGGTGTCTGTTTATGTTGTTGGCGTACGTGTGCTTGTGTATGGTGTGTGTGCTTCTTGTCTCCTCGCTTCTCCAGCTATCCAAGGCCCTCAGCAAATCCACTTAGGGTCATTTGGAATCCCAAGTGGAGGGAATCACAAAGCAACATAATGTTTGAATTCAGGAAGCATTTACGCAGGTTGTATTTCATAGAGCATGCTCTTCATCATTCATAAACACAAGGGAAGTTAGAACTGAAGAACAGGGATACAAAGACTTATGAATATCTTCAGGCTCCAAAAGAATACATTTTACTATTCAAGTAAAATTAGACTGAAACAGGCACTTTTTTATTTTTAAGTCCCCTCAATGACTACTGTAAGACTTATCCGTGACTTTCCCCATTCATTTGTTTATTTGTTCATTCATTCAACAAACATTTTTTAAGTTTCTCCATGTGCACTGCACTGCTCAAAGCCCCTCAGGAGACACAGAGATGGGCATCACTCTCCCCGAGGGGAGCAGTGTCCCTCCAAGCTGATGGGCTTGCTGAGGCTATAGAGGACCTTCTCTGCTTGTCTTCAACTTCAGAGATCAGTCTGGACACGGGTGAAATCACTAGTGTCCCTGGCAGGGGACAGACCCTACTCCACACCCAATATATCATCCTAAATGGTAGGCTTTTAACACAGTCCATTAAATAGTGTGACGTGTCTTTGTCTAGGTTTACATAATCTGTGCTGAAAAATTCAGATACTTTGCCCTTCAAAGGTCAATGAGCTCAGTGAGGTCCTACAGACCAGTTTGAAAAGGCTTACTGTCTAGAGACATGCTCCCCATTCTGCCTGCCAATGTCCAGATTGTCTCAGAACTTCCCAGTGGAATCTCCTACAAGCTGGCTTCTGTGTCCCTTGGACATTACTTCATCATTCTTTGGGCATCTTCTGACTTCATGAAACAAAAAGCTATTCTAGACTCATCTTTTACTTTCCTCCTAGCCATGGAATCAGTCACTTCTTCAAAGACCCCCTAATTCCTTTTAGTAGAGAATGGTATTTAGAAACCAAGATCTGGAAGACAGGTGTGCTCATTGCTACAGGGGTTCATTGATTTAGGCCCCTAAGAGGACAGAGCTAAGAAATAGATGGAAGTATATACACACACCTATCTCTACACCCACGTACATCTCTATATCTACATCCACATTCATTGATCTCTTTCTCTTTGTTTCTATCTATGTGATAAATGTCATGAATTCACACTGAAAGCTCCAATTCTAATCTAACACCACTGGATTTATCCTATCTTTTCTCTTTACTATATTTATGGCTCCATTTTCTGGACATAAGAATACTGGCTCCTTTTGTCTATAATACATTTACTTATTGGTTCATTACTAGAATTTACACAGAATAGTTTCAGAATTGTTAATCCATGCCTCCGCGAAAAGCAGGCAAGGCTCACTCTACAGAACAAGAATTGTTTAGACTTCTTTTATTGTTTGGCCTGAGAACACATAATCAACGAATACTTGGGTTAGTTTTTTCTTTAGCGTCAATTTAGAGCGCCATCTTCATTTCCTCTTCTGGGTTTCACTTTGACAAGAGATTTTCACACATTGGGGTATATGGAGTAACTTCTGATTCAAAACTGATTCAGCTTTAACCATTGAAATAAGAATGCATGCTTCCCCTCCTACAAAGCCAGTAATGCCCTATTGGTAATGCCTATATTCATACTCCTTTCCCTACATCAGGGTCATGTCGATAATTTGCAACTGATTACCTCTTTGAAACTTTGATGAACATGTATCCTGGGTGTGTTTAATGTATAGTCTCTGTTCTAAAAAGGTATAAGAGTATACTGAAAACCATGCTTCTCCGGAATGCTTTCTTCCTTTCTGGAAAAGGCCTTCTCAGGTTATAATCCCAAGTTTGGCTCAAGCAAGACTCACTTTCTCTCTCTTATCTGTAGAAGGGTTATTGGTTATTTTGCATCGACAACTTTGAGATATTGCCCTGAAGCTTTGTCTTAGCCATCTCCAAAATATGCTCACGTCTCATTCCTGGTGATCTGGTACTGCTGCGGGAGCCAACACATGTCTCTAGGAAATACCAAGTCAATATGCAAAGCTTGTTTGCTCCCTCCTCCTTCCCTTGAAGTTCATCCAATAAAGAGATTACAGAAATATTCTCATTCCCACAAACACACTTGCAAGCTTATAATAGTATTTCCTAGGGCTATCCGTATCCCCATGGTTTCTTTACATCCATATTTAGATACCAAAATTTTCTGTTCTTCCACAAGAATCCGAATTCATCTTCACTAGGAAGGCTTTGCAATACCTCTCTCCCTAAACACACAGCATAGGCCCACAAATGCCATCTCCATAGATTTAGAAGCTTTTCTCGTATTTACCAAGTTCTCACATTCTCCATGTTCCATATTTTAAAACATTTATTTAATTAAATTTATGAGGCAGAAATTGAGAAACATATGGAGTCAAGGGAAGGAATGAAAGGAAAAAAAAATAGCCCATTCATTCAGCTTTTCCCAGCTGCCATTCTTGAATTGGGATATTTGGCTGAGCTCTCAGGTAATGCCATGCAGTAAAGCTTCCATAGGATGCCAAATTTAGGTCCAGCATGAAAAGAAAATAAAATGCCTCCTACAAGATAAACTGCTCAATTTGGAAACGGGAGGTTTTTTTTAGGGTGCTGCATTAAACTTTCATAGTGATGGTTTCACAAGGGTGAGAATCAGCCAGTCTCTTGGAGAGTTTCTGAATGAGGCTGTGTAGAAAAATTTTTTAAATGTTCATTTTTCTGAATGGAGACCTGTTTCTCTGGGGGGCTCTGTTTTCCTCTTTTTGGAAAGAATCCACTCTGCCATATCCTGCCTAGAGGAAGAAAAGCTGTGGAGTGCAGGCAGAGAGGCCCATTCCAGGTGCTAGAGACTTTGCACAATGAGTCCTATTCTTTGCTCTGTGGAATCCATCTTTCTCCAAGTTGGCTCACAGATAGACCATCTACCTTTCTGCAACTTAGCCCTCTGGACTGGCCTACTTGAGAATTTGGGTGAATTCTTCCTCAATTCAGGTAAAGTCCAAGACATGACAAGTCAAAGAGCAAGAGGACCTTCTCTGTGTGACTGAGGGATGCATAGTTTCATATGGAGTCTGGTTACTTTTATTGCTGTATCTACATCTATTTTCGTGAGTAGATGCATGTATATAATTGGTATGTTGCAGTTATGTTATATTCCCAGTTTTAAATGGAAAGTTTTGCATCCCAGGAAACCCTCAGTCCTGGGAAAACTGAGGAATTGGTCATCTCATGTTGTAGATTTCTTCAAATGGCAAGTTCAAATTGATCTCACGTATATTTACACCCAAGCCAAAATGCTCTGAAAGTGCATCGTCTTTACTAGTTAGAATTCCAGGCTCTTTCCAGGATTTCTTTGACCTACTATCTCGGAGAATATTCTGTGAAGGCAAATCCATCCTGGCCTATCTCCTACAAACAAGGAAAGAGCCCAGATGCTCATGGGTGACAGTTACTCAGGAGATCTACCATGTCAAATGATGGTGAACCTGAGACAGCAAAGTCGGAGGCCCCTCTCACAGCCCTCACGCAATGAGAAAGACAATGCCTATCTGTGTTTCTCTTCATTGTTTGAGCCTCAAAGCATGGCAGTGTTTATACTGAAATAACTATATCATTCGCTCACCTGGCCCGTGTCCACAGGACACATGTGCCCACTTGGATCTGGAAGTTCCAGCTCAGGTGGCACATTGGACCTGTTTTCCGGACTTCCTTCTCAGGATGCAGACCTTGGTGCAGTGTCTAGTTTGTAAGTCCAAACTGACTCTTCCCTTGGAGCAAGCTGCTTCTCACGAGCCTCATTCTCCTGTCCTGTGATTTATCCTCAGTTGGGGACACCCTAGTCCATCAAACATGAGGTGGCGCAACAATCATGCCCCCCTTCCTTTTGTATATCTGTGGCTGCATGGCCACAAGGGGATGGCAGATCACCCATATTCACCTGCCAGGAGTACATGAACCCCAGAAGAAAATTCATCCATCGCAGAGGTAGGGAAGGAGGATTTGGGGAGAGGGACTCTGCCCAAGGCATCTGTGCTGTGCTGCAGATCCAAACACCAGCCAAAATATCTTCCGGCATGACATTTTATAGCACACGGCCAACATCTTAGTCAGTTTGGGCTGCTGAAACAAATTACCAGCTTAGACAACAGACGTTTGGAGACTGGGAAGTCTAAGATCAAGGTGCCAGCAGATCCACTGTCTGCTGAAGGCTCCTCCCGATTGCAGACAGCCATCTTTTCCTTATTTCCTCACATGACTGATGGAGAGCAGAGAGACAAGCAAGCTCACTCTTGTCTCTTCTTATAATGGCATTAAGGCCATGATGAAGCCTCCAGCCTCATGATCTAATCACCTCCCAAAGGCCCCACCTCCAAATACTGTCACCTTGGGGATTAGGTTTCAATCTATGAATGTGGGGAGGGACACAAACATTCAGCCCATACCAATGGTTCATGAAGGGCTGTAGGGAAAGGAAAGGAGAAGAGAAGAGCAGAGCTATGCGTGAACAGCACTCTTTGCTCAGCTCCAGGTTCATCCGTACAAAATCTCTCTTCTATAATATCAGCAAGTTCTCTCGTCTGGTTTATTTATTTTCTGCCCAAACACCCACAATCTGAATTGGCTGAAACCATTTTCTGACAGAAAAATATACATATCTAAGATTACTAAGTCATCATCCTGTGTTATTTTGATAATTCCCATATGCTGGCAAAATGACCACTATTATTCTCACTATTAGCAGTATTAACAGTAGCATAGTATATTAATAACAGCTAACGTCTGTTTAATAGCTTGACATTATCGATCTCATATGGCAATCCTGCAAGAGTGGATAATTGAGGGAATTACAGTTGATAACTTGAGATAATGACGTGTTCATAAAGAGAACATGGGGCCCATGAGATGCCTTGTTTAAGGTCTCACAGCTAGCAAATGGCTAGTCTCATTTTTATTGCATCAGCGAGAGCCAGAAACCTCCCTGAAGCTGGATACCTCCAGGTCACTTAAACAGAGAGACCCTGAAAGAAAGAAGAAAGTACCAGGGGAAATGCTGAGAAGAAACTTCTGAGATGTTAGCCACGAGGGGTGTCTCAGGGAAGGAGGAATTTTGAAGCCATGATAACCTTGCAGAGGCCATATGGCCACATGGAAAGTAAAAGCAGATGTCTGAAAACTGCCCCTATCCACTTCAGAAGCCAGAAGAAAACCCCCATGCAGAAAAGACACTGGAGATGCAGTTCTGTGCAGACGTCCCTGGCAGCATAGTGCTTCGGGCCCCCTCCTTTAAAGGTGAAAGTCATTGCTACCTGGGGAAAGAATGGAAAGAGGAGATCCTCAGCAGACGCCCCCTGCCTCTCTCCTTACAAAACAATTTGCACAAAGCTCTCTTCGGAAAGTGAATTATGTCCTCAACAAGTTCACCCTCCACGGAAAGGAATTTTTGCAATCATCAGTACTCAGGCGGGCCCCTTGGGGGTTTCACATCATCTGTTTGCACCTGCATCCCCTGCCCCAATCTCCTTGACAACTCCGAGGTGTATTCTCCCTGGGAAATCCAATTCTATCCATTTTGCTGCTTTTCTAGGTGCATTTTAGCATCTTGTATGGACTAGCACTTTAAGCAGCTGCTTCATAAGCTTGCTTCTTTGTCTAGCTCTGCATTGATACAGACATCATTTGTAGGAGAATTGCAAATGGAAGGGAGACAAAGGGGGAGGGTGGAGATAACCTGAGTAATCAATTTAGTTTTCTCCTGCCCTTAGGCCGTGTTGACACAGCTTAGCTCTTGCCTGCTCCACCCAGAGGAGCTTATCTGCTGCACACAGAGTTCCATTAATCTTCCTGAAAGGTACATGGCCTTCAGGACAATGTTAACACTTCACTCTCCTGAAGAGAGGGCAGCTGCTGTGAGATCCAGAGGACAGGACCCCGGGCCTGTGCTGGAGCTCGAACAGGCCTCAGCAAGATGGACTCCTGGTGAAGAGAGAGCAAACAGCAGTGAAATGGGCTTCGTGAACTTGAATGCCAGCCTCAAAACAAGTCAAATGAAACAAAACCAAATGAAGTGAAAAACAAATATAAAAAGAAAACAAAATCAACTGGTGATGGTGACAACCAAATAAATACCTGGGCTGTATCGAGGCAGCATTAGCCAGATTTGTCTTTGGGGTTTCAAGTAGGCAAAACAACGCTTAACTGATAATTGTTCTTTTAAGTTTAGCAAGTGATTGACGTTGTGCAAATAGTCTACACAATAAGAGCAAATAATTTGAGAGAAAGAAGTATTATGGAATATATGTTTTTGGTCATTTAGATACCTAAAGCACTTCACTTTGGTTATATTGCAGTCTCTACCCTGCCACACGTTCAGAGTGCTCCTCACACAGACAACGGGATTGTTGTTGAACCAGATGTTTTTGCCCGCTGCACGATTATGCCAATCGCTGAGATGAAGAGTTTGCAAAGAGAAAGGATTTGATCGCAAGGCAGCCAAGTGAGGAGGCGGGAGAATCAATCTCAGATCCACCTCCCTGAAAATGGGGACTCAGGCATATTTTCGGGGTTAGGGGCAAGGTGGCTTGAAGTGTGGGCATAGATGACTGGAGGCAAGGAGAAGTGGAGTAATTGATCTGTGCAAGCATAGTCCAGCTTCACGCCTCTTCACAGGACACATGTTCACAAGATGGCAGCATTTTGATCTGAGGGTGGAGCTTTCAGCTTCTTGAGGTCAAAAAGGTCACTAATCAGGCACCTGCACAGGCCCAGTTGATGGGTTGGTGGTCTCAACCAGCCTGAACTGGACAAGGGGTCTTAGTTCCTAGAAAACCACTCTTAACTATTCTGTTGATAAGATGGGGTCAACTGAACTGGTCCCAGAGGGCCTGTGATTACAGGATGATCTACCTGGCCCTGCTTCAAGATCTCTCCTGACTCCATGTTGTCTCGGGATAAAGTCTTCACAAGGGAAAGAGGAATGAAGTGCTTCTTTGTGCTGACCCTCTCATGTCATCCTCGTCCTCCCTGCCTCATTCCTTTTCTCCAATAACGAGAGGTAATAGACTGTTCTTGTCATTTGTAGATCTATAATCTCTTGTTGTGTCCACTTGCCAGTGACCCTGAAAGATACAGGGTAATCTATAATGTTTCTGGGGCGAGAATTTGAATCACTGTCTATCTCTCTCCTGTACCCCAGGATGACAGTGTCAGTTTATGTAATTCAAATCGGCTCTGGGATGCATGCTTCTCAGTAGGGCTTATTACAAGAGCTATTACAAATAGCTATTACAAATTTGTAATAGCTCTTGTAACTGCAACTGCATTGACTTAGATTGGGGAATTTTTTAAGGCTCCCATGTATTCCTTACAAATGTGTAGAGCCTATGGTATTGCATGTATAATTCCCTACCCCCACACTTGTTGTATTATGCCTCTGTGTCAGCACTTACAATATGGCTCAGAAGGCTTTTCTCCATTAGCAATCCCATAAAGTGACTTGAAGACTTGCTTCCATGAGATGGCTGTGATGACAACTCAGAGAGTTCCACCACAAGGACTCAGAGAAAAGGTTACAGCTAAGGAGGGGGAGCCTGCAAAGGATCCAGTTTAAGGAGGGGAAATAACAGACGAAAAGCGCAGGTCAAAATTGCCGACCTTGGCCACTGTTGGCCTTGGTTACGGCAAACAGATCTGCAGCACCACTGGGCAGCTGCTCACAGCTAGACCGGCCACAACCCTCTGGACCTTGTAAATACCTTGTAACCACTGTCCCTATAGACATGCCTGTAGACACTTTGTGTAAAAGGTTTGCTTTTGTCTGCATATAACCCAGATGTCGCCAGGTCACACCCGCCAATGGGCTCAATGAGGTGGCATTCATATAAAGAGGAAGCTTTCTCTTTTTTTAACCCAATGATTGCCTTGGCCCATAGAGAGAGGAATTCTTGTCACCTCTTCAGGCCTTCTTTCCACCCCTTACTAGCTCTCTTCTTAAAGAAAAGAAGTGATTCATCTAATTCCTGAGGGTCTGATTGCCGGTGGACCACACTGCCTGTGCTACTAGGTAAGGTGACTTTGCTTCAAAAGCAAGATACTGTCTTGTTCTTGTATGCTTTCCTGACCTGTGGTGGACTCACCTTGCACTGACAGTATCTGCACATTAAATAGACAAGCGATGAGATCTTTGCTCTCTCTTTTCTTGCTTCTCCACAAGCGCCTGGGAGGGAAAGTGGGAGAAGCATGTCACACTGGGGCCAATTAGTTCAATTCAAAAGATGAGAATAGGAATCCCAATTTTGGCCTCCCATTTAATCTTCAACCCCAACCTAGTTTTCTGGGAAGTGTTATGATCTGGGTAACAAAGTTGATGTTTTGATTCCATTTGACTGAAGTCTTTGTGTTTATATTTGATGGGCCAGAGCCATGGGGGAAAGGAGGACATCAGGTACCTTCACTCTCTCACCAATGACGTTAGTAGCATTGCATAGACTTCTCACACCTGCCATTGATCCCTGACCACAGCTTCTTCTCAAAGCCTCCCTTGGTACTTTCTGTGAGGCATCGGTGGAGTCTCACCTGTGCTCAGAGACAAGTCCTTTTTGGTTCCAGTCTCCTCATGGCAAGGTGACACCTGTAGGTCTTTCAAGGGAAGCGCTTCCCACTTCTGCCATGGTGGGTGCCCCGGTAAGAACACTGCTCCCCTGGTCCTCTACTGGGACACTATGGGGCTCCCTCCTTCACCCTGCTGTTGGACCTTGCACAGAAATGAAAGGTTTGTCCTCAGATTTATTCTGGGGTGAAATTTGACATCCGGTTTCCAAGGATCATTTCTCATGGCCCAGACTTCATCATGGAAGGTCCCTCAACAAAAACAACATCTTCAGTTTCTGCTAACAAGTTCTTTCTGTGTCTGGGTCAGTCCTCATCTCATAGCTCCTCAGGGAATTAGAGTCTAATAGGTTCTAGAGTATTACCTTAATTTTTTATTCCCCATCTAATGCCATTTAAAAAGGCTCTCATGCTAATAAAGCCCTTGGAGCATGATTAGCCCCAAATCTCTATGGTCATTCACCAAGTCTATCCTGACTCCAGATTTGATATGTATTGATTTGGTGACATATTAACTAGGGTTAGGGTAAGTTATGCTGCAGTAACAAAGAACCCCAAAACCACAGTGCCCATAACATCAAATTCTCACAGAAATACATAAAGAAAGAAGCATTGAGAGAACTAGAAGCTCAGAAAAGTTGTAGAACATCTTCTTTATCATTCAAAAAGGGGAATTTATCCAGGTATTTACTACTAGAGTTAAGGATAAGTTAAGTGGATGCCTGTACTATTTGAACATCAGTCAAAACTGACTGGGACCACAGAGATGTGGAAACACCACAAGCAGACTCAAGGAAATTTACATTCAGATTACAGATGTATTTATATTCCACCTCATGCTCAAAAAGATTTGAAGTAGCTTACAGCACAAATATACTCAGTGAAATAAAGGCTAAACAGGAACAAAGAAAAATGGAGAGTGAAATAAGAAAATGTAGACCATGACAAGGAAGAAAACAGATGCATAGACCACAAAGGCCAGCATAAATATAACAAAAGAGTTCAAATTTGTCTTGAGTTTCTTGAGATTACAATGCATAAGCAACATAGTTCCTGTTAACTAAACCAACAATTAAAAAGAGTCTCAGAATGCTCATTCTTTCAAACAAGCAAACTTAAACCAACCATAGGATTTAAAAATCTCCCTTGTCAGCCAAGCCTTTGTTGGATGTTGAATAGCAGACAGGTCAAGGTTGCAGTCGTTGTTGAGGACTGAATAGCTGGTGTTTGCAGAAGTGTTTGAGAGCAGATCCAAATGCTCCAGATACTGATGGAAAGATTGAGTAGCTTCTCTGAGTCTTTTGCCCACCATCTGCCATCTCCTCAATCAGACACTTTGGGCCAAATTCCAACACACAAAAGGGGCTCAATTTTTAAAAATTGCTTCATTAGGAACCTTTTGCCAAGATTACTTAGCGTTGAAAAATATTCTAGCCAGTTGTTCAACCCGTTAAAAAAAATAAAGCTTGAATAATGTTCCTATGGTGTGACTGATTTGAAATGTCCTGACTCCTAGGGAATCTATCAAGTTGAAACAACTGCAAAAATGCCCCCCAAAACTAAATAACTTACTCTTCAATTTAGAGTTGATAGAAACCAGTTGAATACTGGAAAAGTCTGGCCAATGATGATCATTTTGGTTTTGAACTTGGCTTGCTGTACTAACAAAGGGCTAGATCCAACTGTTAAGACCATCTCTAATTTGTGACAATGAACCCACTTTGTCAGTATACAGAATCATAATTTAACTTCTATTCCTTACTGCATCAGCACACACATCTTGTTCATCTAAAGATGATTTCACTTAGTAAAAGTACTAAATGAATCTAGTTCAGTGCCCTCAAAATATTCTCTAATCTGTCGGATAGTTTTACCCAACACTTATTTTTACAGTCACGTTAAGGTGTAGGGATGAAGCTTCAATATGAAAAAATGTAAGGGTCCATATCATGTAGTTTACCCCATCAACGGTGTCAGCTATAGGTGAAATATACATAAAAAGTCCAAAAGAGTTGCAAATAGTCACTATTCTGCAGAGATTTTCCTGTAAGCTGTTAGAAGCAAAATAATCAGTTGTGAAATACAAAAAACCTAAATTTATCTTGCAATTTATGTTAGCTATTGAATAGATGTTTAAGTTGTTTGAAAGAAAACTGGCATTAAATATTGATTGAATGCCTATCAAAATAATGGAGCTATAATTTTGAGAGAGTGGAGGATTGGTAAAAAAAAAAAAAAAAGGGCAGATTCAGTTTTGAGATTATTCGCACAATATTGAACCCATATTTAATTAGGGTAAAATAGATTGACAATGACTAGAATCAGCCAGTCAGAAGATGAGTCAGAAAATAATGTTGCATCTTCTGGGCAGGATATAGAGGTCACAGCAGGTCATTGTTCCCACTGTCACAGACAAAGCCCTGCAAATTACCCAAAAAAGTCACAATTTTGAAGGATGAGAGGAAGCAATGAGGAACTGGATCAACTAAAATTCCAGAAAGAGGAAACCATTTCGAGGTGATCTGATGAAGATCAGTCATTTTTTTTTTCCCTTGGGGACATGTGACAAATTTAGTTGAGGGATGAGAATTGCTTTTTTGAAGGCAGAAGGAAAGAGCAACAAGCAAAGCCTTCAACAACCACGTGGACCTGACATCACCTGTTAGAAAACTTAGCAGGTCTCAAAGGCATGGCCCCACAGAATATTTACTGAGCTCTGAGTCTATGAGGAAGCCTAGAGAATTGGTGGAAACCTTTGAGAAGGAAGAGGGAAATCTCACACATAGTAAAGGAAACAAAGACCTCTAATGGGAGGAGGGCTGCCTCGACATTTGCAGCCTTTTTTTTTTAAAGATTGGCACCTGAGCTAACAACTGTTGCCAATGTTTTCTTCTTCTTCTTCTCCTTCTTCTCCTCCCCCCCAAAGTTCCCCGAGTAGACAGTTGTATATTCTAGTTGTGAGTGCCTCTGGTTGTGCTATGCGGGACGCCACCTCAGCATGGCCTGACGAGCAGTGCCATGTCCTTGCCCAGGATCCAAGCAGGCAAAACCCTGGGCTGCTGAAGTGGAGCCCATGAGCTCAACCACCCGGCCACAGGGCCGGCCCCAAAACATTCACCACCTTTTGAAGCTGTGTGCAGAGGGAAGCTAAAGAACTATTCTGAAGATCCATGAAGGTCAAAACTGGATGTCCCACAGTTTTTCAAGACTAAGGTGCTCAATCAAAGCCTGGGACCCACAACTGACAAACAAGAGAAAATCAGAGGTGAACTGGGTTTTGCAACTGCAACCCAGCCCGGAGCAGGCTCAATTCCTGATGGTACTGAGGACATCATCTCACTCTCTCTACCTAACAGAGGAAAGGAAGACCTCTCTTGGGTAGAAGTCAGTTTCATCCAGAACATCTGTGGTTCTTTTATGCACAACGTTCATTCTGTAACAGAAGCTGACCCAGAGACAATTAAGATATTGGACTTGGCAGCCAATGGCTTTACAATAAGTACAATTAATACTTCCAAGAAAACAGTGGAAAAAGTGGATAGAAGAGATGAAAGTCTGCATAAATTCAACAGCTGATTTGAATCTATATTTTTTAAAGAGCATCAAATAGACATTCTAGAAATTTCAAAGCACAATGTCTAAAGTTAAGAATTGGATAAATGGGCTTAATAACAGTTGAGATGTTTTTGATCCAAGTGTTTTGCTGTGTCTATCCTGAGGTACAGGGAGAAAAAAAACCAATGTAAAACATGTGGGAGGCACGTGGAACATGTCAAAAGGTTTAACATACGTACAACAGGTGTCCCAGAAGGAGTGAAAAGAGAAAATGGCCCAGAAGCAATATTGGAAGAAATATCAGCTGAGAATTTTCAACTGATGGAGGACACATAGATTTAAAAAGCTCGGGGAAACCCAAGCAAGATAAATACAAAACAAAGTATATCCAGGCATATAATGGCCAAACTGCTGGCAACCAAAATCAGAGAGAAAATCTTAACAGCATCCGAGAGAAAAAGACATATTCCCTCACAAGAGCAACAGTAAGAATGATAACTGACTTCTTAACAGAAGTGATAAAGCCAGGGGACGATGGAATGAGGAGACAGGAGACACAGTTAAAACACTGAAAGACTGTAAATATCAAACAGAATTCTATAGCCAGTGAAACTGCACTTTAAGCTGAAAGAAAAATATGTTTTAGAAATTAAAAAAAAACAAAATTTGTCATCACCGGGTGTGCACTATAAGAAATACCAAAAAGAGTTATTCAGGCAAAAGTAAAATTATCCCAGATGAAACCATGGAAATGCAGAAAAAAATAAAGAACATCGGACAAAATAAATACATGGGCAAATATAAATGAACAGTGATTCTTCGAAACAATAATTGCAATATTTTGTAGATTTGAAAATACATGTAAAACTAAAATTAATGGCAAAAATAATGTTTTGCAAAGGAAAGTAATAAAATTAGAACATTCTAGCAATGTCAACGAAGTGGCAAAAACTGTTTTGACCATAATAAATCAAGTGTGCATGTTGTAATCTCTAGGATAAATAGCAAATCTGTTTAGTAAATTTACTAAAAAGTAGTAAAAGAATATGTTCATAGAAGAAAATATAGAATAAAAATATCTTATTAGTCCAGTGTGAGGCAAGAAAGGATACAAACAAAAGAGGGCAGAGAACAGGGGAGCCAAATAGCAAACAAATAATAGAAAGGTAGACATAAACTCAATTAGATCAGTAATTACATTAAGAATAGGCTGGATTTTCCAAGCAAAGGACTAAGATTGTCAAGCTGGATAGCACAATATGGTTTCTCTAGTTCTTTGCTTTTTTTTTCTTAACAACAACCACAAGAAAAGGTGTTATTGGGCCCCAACCATAGAGGGTCAGGGTTTTATTACATTTGGTGTAATTGAGCTAGGATTACAGGGTTGGGAGGTGAAATATATCTACTCAAGCTCAGGAAAATGACATTGATCTGAACCAGGTTTAGTAAATGTTTAAAAGTTCTCAGATGCCTGACTATATCTAGTTGTTTGTATTTCTCTAAAACTCAATCTAATGTATTTTTATGCATTAATCAAGAATTCAAAAATTTTAAGTAAACCATGCTATTTTCTGGAATGTATTAAAGGAAGGTATGTCTGGGCCATCTCGAAAAAATTGAAAAACTGCACAGAGAAAAGAATTTCTTGTCTGCCTCCGTATCGAGGAAGACTCAAGAGTTTCCCTGAAGGAGATGTCTCTACCCCTCCCTGCACTTCATCTGTCACTTTGTGAAGATTTCCTGGTCAGATCCAGCCCTGTCAAGGGATAGGAACTGGATTGTCATCCAAAGGGAGCCAAGAGGCAGAAAGGAAGGGGAGAAGGGGCTTAACACCTCTTGCCAACTGAGAAGGGTGTGGCAGCCCCTGTTCTCCAGGTGGGAGCTGCCCCTACCAGAGTGAAGAAGCCCCACACGTACTCCTCCAGCCAGCTTGGTGTCTGTCCAGGTCACAGCCTGCTCCCACACAGGAGCCGGGCTGCAGGTAGGGGAAGGAGGAAGCCACTTAAGTGCTTCTCTGGCTGTCTAGTCGGAAGCCTCTGCAGCCAGGACAAAATCCTCTCGAGACATTCTTTTAATTATGACGTAAAACAGGAGACTGGAGAATTAAGGCTACAGAAATGTTGGACAGTGAATTCAAAGGAAAGCCCAGCTGGTGTCTGAGAGAAAAGTGAGCTTTGTCATGTCCGGTTCAGTAGCCTCTGGCCAGCAAAATGATTAGGGCAGAGAACAAGGGTAAGGACAATGTTCGGATCTTGATGGATACGGGGCGACAGAATTAAAGAGAGCTGCAGAGGGCATTTCCTTTGCCACTGGCAGCTGGTCGGTATAGGAGCTCCAGGAAAATTACAAAGGATCTGTTTCTCTGAGTTTGGCAGGTGTGGCTCCATACCTGGAAATGATTGTGTCAGGAAGACTGGATTATTCCGGTTAATTGGCTGCATTCGTCATCTGAAATCTGAGCACTGCCTCACATGTAAACTATTTTATTATATGCTAATTTCTTTAAAATCGGTAATCCCAATGACATAAATACTATGTGGTTTCATCTTGATTTGGTTATTCAGGGAACACACCAAAAGCTTGCCATGCGTCACAGATGTCGTCTTGAACAATAGCCTTCTACAGGACCAAGTGGGGGAAATAGGGCTAGCCGGTCTTCCAAAACCTTCGGATTAATGAACTCTGCATGAGCGTGGGTTAATCAGAGTTTATTCAAATGTTATTGAATATCCATAGGTGCCAGGTACTTTTTCTGGGTCGTTTCTTTTGAATCTTTTGGGTAGATTTTGTGATTCCAGTTTTACCAAGGAGGTAACTGAAGCTATGAGGTGTAACACTATCTGTTTAAGACCACACAGTCAGTATTAGGGACTCCAACCAGGGCTTCTGATGCTAAGCCCGATGTTTTTTCTACTACTCCTCTTGTTTGTTCACAATCGTTATATTAGTCATTATTAACAACCATAAATAACAGGAACGATGATCCAGAAAGTGGTACTTGTGTACAATTTTCCAGTCTTTGCCAGATGATTCCATTCGATAATGGATTCCTTGGAAATTCTTGAAAAATAAATCTGAAACGCCAAAAATGAGTTTATCATCACTGTAATGAGTTTACTTTACAAAATGAAATAGAATGAGGATGGTGCCTGAATTCAGACACTCATGCGGCAAAGGACTGTGCTTTGGAATTTTCTTGGTTCTTTTTACATTTCGATGACCAGAAATTTATTTTGGGGGCTAGACTGGGGAGCACACAAATGTCCTTTGGCCTATGGGAGAGCGTGGGTGTTTGTGATCGTGTGATTTCACTCCTGTATTTGTGTGAGTGTGAGTGTCTGGGTATTCAACAAGATCATCGATTTAGCCCCACACGCCCAAGGGCAGTTTGCAATGATGGTTCAGGCAGAAGGCCGCTGGAAAAACAAACTGGAACTGCTGAAGGAAAGAGGGCTCCAGGGGTCAGCTTTTCCTGTAAAGCGGCAAGTGGATTTCGCATTCGTGAAAATTTCCAGTGCTGGTTGGAGTCCAGAGGGACCTAGGGTGTTCGGGCGGCTTGCCTCTGCCACTTCCTGGCTCTGGCTGGGACATGAATTGCCCTCGGACTCTGGCTTGGCGCAGCACTGCACCGTGTCGAGGTCTGTGCTCTCTGTCATCTGCTCTGCTCAGAGATGCCCCTTCTGTGTCACTCCTACGGTGTCTGCCAACTGCGCTGCCAGGAACATAGGCACGAGGGTTCAAAAAGACTGGCAAAGCAGAGGCCGGGGAAAGAGCCCATGCCCTCAAGGGCAGAGAGGAGGAGGAGGATGGAGGCATTAGATGGGAGTCCTTCAGAGATGCCACACTCTCCCTCCCACCTCCCCAGGACCCACACCACCAACACCCACACGAGTCCTGGCCTTTTCTGTGTTTTCCAAACTCTGTGTGATCACATGGCTCAAAGGTTCTCAGCGACCACCTTATTCAATCTTATTGATGGGGAAAACTGAGACTCGGAGAAGAGAAGGGGAAGTGAAATTCCTACGATCATACTGAATGAGCCAAGGCCTGGAAATCAGGCTGTGTGGTGCTAACCCTTCAGGACGCCAGTGTTTTCCTACATTATCCTACTTAGGCTGAGCTGTTTTGCCAAGAACAATGACGCCCAGCTGCTCACTGTCACATCCACTCTCTTAACTCTTTCCTGATTTTGCTTAGTCCTTGAGATCCAAGCATCACTCAGGTGTCTCCCTCATTCGGCAAACGTTGCTATTGAGTGCCTCTGTGGAACAGGCACGCTGGCTGCTAGGGCCCAGCCACGGACAAAGTCCCTTCTAGTAGTGGAACATTCTCCTGTGGCCAGGCTGTCAGGTGGGTTCCTCAACATCTCCTGACTCCATTCATTCATGCATCTGTTCATCTTACATTTTCTGAAAACCATCTCTGTTTTCCATTTTAATATGGACACTTTGATTTTCCTCCCCCCCAACTCAAGTCTACCAATATTAAATAATTTAAGCATTGTTTGAAGTAACAATTCTATTCATTCCCACAGAGTTTAAGTGCTTTGGCAAAACCCCTGTAAGAAGCCGGGTTTCCTTCCGGTGTTGAAGGGAAGAAAGGTATTGCATTTTCCCAGTTTTCATGCCCAAACCAGAAGGGGATGCATGTTGAATTAGCTATATGAGGAGCAAATGCGAATGGAACATGTGAGAAGTAGCACGGGACAGAAAGTGTGTCGTGGCCAGCCTGGGCAGCTGGAGGTCACTAAGGACGCTTCCGCCTATGGCTAGATATGCAAAAATCGGGCCATGTTCCCCAAGATGACAGAACTGCCGGGGAAGGGTTCACAACCCCAGAGGGCACAAGCCAAGGCTCGTTCTGGCAAATGAGAACTAATGAGGTGCCAGCTTTGCTGTCACCAATCTCAAGTAGTGGACTCACTCCTAATTAAATCCTTTGTTCCCAGCATGCATACAGGAGCTTGATCTGGTTTGTTCCATTTCAGCAGTGGTTTACGTGAATCTGCAGTCTCTCTCCTTCATGTTTAAATTACTTATTTTATTTTATTGTCTTCTCAGAAAACTGAGGGAATCTGCCTCCCTGTTTATCTATGTCCCTTAAAAGACCAGAGTGGTGTCTGCTATGATTCGAAAGCGAACAAGAAAAAGTACGTATGCCAGGTCGATTTACCGGGTAGCTAAGAGCTTGGCTTTGGGGCCAGACAGTCCTGGTATAAACCCACTATCAAAAATTTTTTAAACAGATTTAAATTTTGGTTTAATTTGGTTTAAGTGGGATGTTTTGACCCTCCCACTCAATAGCTGTGTGATTCTGGGAAAAAACGTTAACCACCCTGATCCTTGGCTTTCTTTTTTCCTATATAACATGAGGCTCATGGGTGCCCGGGATATAGGTCAGTTTTATCTGTTCAGTGCGTCAGTCAGGGTTCAGTCAGGAAGACAGAGTCTCTGTAAGCATTATGGGAATGAGGGTCCGAATTAGCCCTTGCACAAATGTAGGAGGAGCTGAAGGGTGAGGGGGGAACGTGGAGGATTAGAGAATTAGTCACTAAGCAGATTCGGTGGTGAGGGTGAACGTGTCAGAGCTTGCAGGGGAACCTGATAAACCAAACACAGCAACAGAAGTAGGACCAGCAGGGGAAGCTTGAGGAGAGGACCAGGAAACCCCTGCCTGTGGGACATCAGCGGAGTGCTTAGCGTGACCTGGGTTGCTGTCATCAGCAGGGCCAAGAGTGGAGAAGACAAAATGGACAAATAGAGAGAAAGCTGGGAGCCTCTGTGTCCATCAGTGACTCAGTCTGGCCACGGAAACTTCTTGAGAGGAGTGATTTCTGCTTACCTCCAACCTCTCAAAGCTCCTCAAGTTCCTCCTTTGGCTGCCTCGAAACTGGTACCATGTGAGAAAGGGATTCTTGGAAGCTTGGTGTCCAACCTTAGACAAATGGAATGAAACCTTCCATGCTTTCCTCCTTCTGCTGTAACTGCAAATTTGCTTTGGGAATGAGCCCTCTAGCTCTCAGTTCCTGTGGTTTGAGGGGGCCTCACTCCACCACCACCCCTTCCCTACCCTGCCCGTGGGGATGGGCACGGGACTCAAGCCTGGCCAACTGAACATCACACATCTAAGAGCATCAATTGGCTCAGGGACGGACTCAAGACCCAATCATAGCTAATGAGATTCTGTTCTGGAAAATCATGAGAACCTTTATTGTTGGAACCAGTTTGTTGGAAACAATCCTTCTTTTCCATGGGATAGGACCTAAGCTCGAACTACCGGGGGCCAACTTGCCACCAAGAAGGAGCCTGTCTGAGAACAAAGCTAACCCAGGGACAGCAGGGCCTGGGAAAGAAGAGGGAGACTGAGTCCTCTTTACATCACTTAAATCACATGGACCAGAAAATCAAGACATAGCTGGGTTCAAAGCCAATAAAGTATGTTTCAGCTAGCTTGGTTAAGGTTTTATCACTTGCAGTTGAAATGGTCCGGACTAATACGACATGTTTAATTGAGGATCAAATGAGCAAGAGCCTGCCGTATAGTCAGTGCTCAATAAATATCAGCCATTATTATTATTAATTACATAGATTTCTATGTCTGTTTCTATTGCTACCTCCTCTCCTGTACGTTTACGTAAAGTATATTAACTAAAGTTCTATCTGAAGACATTAAACCATATAAAACGACCTCAGAAGGTCCCTTTCTGGTCTGTCAGTGTCTACAAGCTCAGCAGCCACGATCAACAGACAAAAACGACTGAGCTGGAATCAGTGCTTTCACAAAGAAACGGGAAAAGAGCTTATGCAGGAAGCTTATCTCATCTTCCAACATTCCGCATCCTGTCAGTCTTTCTGTGACAGTTTCTTCCTGACCCTGAAGATGACTCCACATGGCTCTCAGCCTCTGTCCTCGTCTCTCGCTTACATCCTCCAACAGGGAGTGTGGGAAGAGGAGCTAACTCAACTCTTGGAAGGTTTTAGATTTCTTTGGGAAGAGACCTTGCTCCCCTGAAATTAGGACACTCTGAGTGAGGACTGGAGGGGCCCCAGAGGAGAAGCATTTGCAGGTTGAAAGACTGGTAAGTGGCTTTTCCTTATATTTTCTGTTGGAACTGGGCTTAGCTGCACTGGGAAGGAATGACTTAGTAGCAACTGCCCCCTGGCTCTCAAGAAATATGAGAAATTGAGACGCAGGGAAGAGTACCTGCCTAGTCAATCAGTCAACGCATATTTATAAAGTCCACAGGGTGCTCCGAACGTAGCAGCTGTTCTCTCTTCTATTAGATTTTGACTAGAAAATGGACTCAAGATACAACATGGTCTTTAGAGTAATTATTTGCAAGGAATTCTGGATAGAGACCACAGTTTAATAGCATTAGACAAATAGTGAGAGTCACTGAAATACCTTCTCTGGAAAATGTTAGAAACTCAGGACAATGACTTAGAGTAAGAGGCACGGAGGGAGTGACTTTCAGAATCCAGTCCAGTACAAAAATACCATTTTTTTCCAAGACACTTAATCACTTTTTATGCATCTAGTGACATGAAGTAGTCAGAGTTCCTAGTCCAGAGAAACTCTAGGAGGCTGAGAATGCTCGCTTCTTTTGCCTTCTAGGTGAACATCAAGACTCTCTCTCCCTCCCTCCCTCCCTCTCTCTCTCACTCTGTATCCTCCACTCCTGTCTCCAACTGTTTTAAACCTCTCCTCTGAATAGGTCTTATAAATGACGTTTCTTTTATGTTTATAGCACATGTTCAAGCTGGTATTTATGTAGATTTAGTCCCAGCTTTAAGCCGTACTCACCAACGGGCACCCTAGAGAACCCACTTCCAAGAATCTATTTCCATGAGGGTCTGAGAAGCCTCCTGAGAAAGGACTCATCGAAATGGATGAGTCTAGAATCAGAAGTCTGGCCAAATAACCAAGCCCCGAAATTGCAGGGAGAAAGGATTTCAAGGGCAGCGTGGCCTGTAGGGGCAGAGCTGGGATTCTCAGCAGAAGCAGAAGTGGCAGCCCCCAAAAGGACCAGCAGTTCCCAGGAGAAGCAGTGAGAGTGCCCAGCGGATCCTCTGTGAGAGGCGATCAGACTGGTTCAAGAGCACATGTGAAATTATCAGCTGGGAGCTAGAGTTTTGGGGTGACAGTGAGAATTTTGAGGTCACCATGTTTGCATACTCTGAAAGGTGAAAGCTAGAGAAACGTGGGTTATACATTCTAATTAACAATTCTCGTGTCTTTCTACAGATCCTATTTCACCTCGTATTCCTCCACCACTGTGGGGACCAGAAGACTTCGTCAAGCCTCAGCTGTGAATCACCTGACAGCCCCTCACCTTATTGCTTCAACGACCTGAAGCTTCACTGACGCCACAGTTTGAGACGCCAGTGGCAATCCCTCAGCACTTCTCAAGCACAGCCCCAAAGAATCGGAGGGTTAAAACTTTTGGTGTAACCCTGGAAAATGGGAAATGGGGACTAATAGATAGATAGCCCTCCCTCAAGAGGAACAGTTCTACAGTGCATTTTACCAGGCTCCTCAGACACTCCCACAGGTCAAGTACCCAGAGATGAGTCCTTCCCTCCAGATGGGGTCTGCCCAGTGGGTCACCAGGAGGCTATTATTTTTGGATCACATTGAATTCGTGGGTTAAATAAATTCATAGGTTTTTATCTCAGGAACAATGTCCAATTTAGGTCTCTTGCCATAAATCATTTTTGGAACAAGATGAACAATAAGTAAATAAATACGCAAGTGACTAAAAAGAAATGTTTAAATGTGTTCAACATTTTCAGCCCCATTTTGAAGCAAATATATCCCATGCGGTATACTTGACTAAGGAAACTTTGTATGATTGAATTTTTAATATTATGTTGTCATATTTCACAAGTCCCCACAGTGTCACTGCCAGTCTTTTCATCATGAAGAACGCTGAAGCCTTCGTATTTCTGCAAACACAATTCTAACACAGTAGGGGAGCCAGACTCCTGACAATAATTAAAGTCCTGATTTTTATGGAAAGAAATGGGAACCATTCCCTTAAAGTTTCTTGTGATAAAAAGGAAAGTGTTGGTCATTTATTCAGAGGCTTAGTGAAAATAACAACATTTTGTTTGAAAAATGACGGCTGGTTCTTTTTTGCTTTACTTACATATGAATTTGAGTGTAGTAAAATTGAACGAAAATGATGGGAAAGACTCCTACAAAACTAACTTATCACACTTGCTTTGAAGAATTGCCTTTTCTAACAAAACTGTGAAATGGAACTGCACAGTAGCATTGGGGGCATCGACCAGGAGAAAGGCACAGAATGAGGCATGAAGTCAATGACTGAAAGGCTCTGTGCTTAATCTCAAGAAATGTGCATCTTATTAGAGGAGACACATGCAATGGTACAAGGTGCTTCCGTGGTCTTAATTAGATCATGAAGAGCTTTGCGAGCATCTGGAGAAGGAATGCAAACCCACAAAGTCCTGATGAGTGTTAGGAGAAAGGAAGGGGGCCACACAGGAAAGATGACATCTAACTGTGCTCTGAAAGGGTGGGTGAAATTTCAACAGGGAACTTTATGTGCATATAGGATGACCGTGTACTTTCTAATGGAGAAGGGCCTTCTGAGAGCCCTGAGCAATTCTCCCTTCTCAGACTGTCCCTTATAGGCAGCACAGCAGTTTGGCCTCACTCAGCTGAGGGGTAGAATAACAACAGAACCAGAACCAATCCCAACAAGAGAGAGTTGTGTAGACGCCCACCTGCCCAGTCTCTGGTGCGAGGTCCAAGTCACACAGAACCTACATTTAATTCTTCATGGGTTTGGGCTGTGAATTAATGTAAAGTCCCAGGACATCAGGATTTCAGGCCAAGGACTGAAGAGCAAAAGAGCATAGCCATGGAAGGAAAGAGTTCTAGACAGATTAAATCCACCTGGACAGATGGTGATGACCCTTATCACTCAGTTCTCTACTGTCATCCCGTAAAGGTAAAGATTTGTTCTTCTTCCTGGCGTGGCCCAGATGGTCCCAGGCTTAAATGAAATTCAGGCAGGTGTGGGTGTAACTGCAATTGATTAGCATGGGGGTTTCTGTTTCCAGTTGAAAGGGAAAAAGGGAAACATACACAAGCATTAGATGGTGATAGAGAAGAGATGGTGTCTAGTATCCTCCCTGGCCTCCCGGACCTTGGCTAGTGGGGTCAGAGGCAGAGTCCAAGGAAGCGGCCACCATAACAGGCTTGGTGAATGTGGTTTATATGGAAATGTGCAACAGAGGACTGGGGAGTGTGGCATCATCCCACCTTGGCCTAGGACATAGCACTATCCTTGACTGACAGTTGATGATGATGATCCCCTTGGCATAAACACTGGCATTGACATGAGACCAACGTTAGTGACGGCAGCTTTGATTCCTCCAAGTGGCTTTGGAAATTAAAGACAATGATCAGGGGACCGGAGCAGGAGAGAGAAAATATGACAGAAGCTAAGTAGTGACTTGCAGCTGACAGATTGGTGAACACACGAGTGCATTCCAGTGAGTACCCCAAGAAATACCTGGGGGGAGCTGGAAGCTGTGTGTGAGCAGGCAGGAGCAAAAGCAGAAGACCTGTATTATCATTGATTGTGTGTCCCTTTTTACAGTCTCAGAAAAAAATGAGGACTTCCAATATTTTCTTTGGGTTCCACCCAATTCTCTCTTTAGAAAAGACCAGACTGGAGCAATATCCAGGTTCGTGGGAGTTAAAGTAATATAAGGAAACTAGAATGACCACTGAGAGCCAACATGCCTTCTTTATATTCTCGGGACTCTGAAAGCTATGAATCTTGTGATGTACTTGCTAAACTCTGAATAATTTGGACCGCAAGGGAGAAGCAACAAGAATTGGCTCTAAAATTTCCTGTCAAGGGAAAAGTGGTCATTCTTTTAGGTGGTAAATTGAGTCCCTATAAAGAGATGTGCTCTGACATTGAGTTTCCACTCAGTCATCCAGCCATCCTGGTGTTTAGAGCCCCAGATGGGTAACGTTTCCTTCGTACGCAAAGCCTGGATGCTTCACTGAGTGCTCTCTCTTTCCACACATATTCATTTGGACCTTGGTCAAAATTATCCTCCAGAATTTGAGTCACCTGAGCCAGCAGTGGGGCCAATGGAGACGATCTGGAAAGACAAGGTTTACTTTCAGGGATTAGACTGGAGGTGAAGGAAGTATCTGTAAAATCATTAAACAGCAGCTCAAATTGTAGGGGAAGAATTTCTGGGGGTAGAAAGGGAATAGCCCCTTGCTTTTCAGGCAGAGTCAGAGCACAGCTCCGGGAGCATATATATGGAGCGCTGATTGGAATGTGAGCTCTGGGAAGGGCTGAGCATCCTACAAAGACAGCCACCTGCCAACCTAAAATTAAAACCCCTCTGTTTAGCACTCGGTAAAGAGAGCCAACCAGACTGATTTCATAGACCAAGGACCTTAACTGCACCACCTCAGAAAGTGAGTCAGGCTCCACAGACATCCACGAGATTCCCTGTGTTTATTATTCACGTATTCCTGTCTATTTACACACCATGCTAAGTTGAAAATCCTTACAATGAGCAGAGTGTGTTCTTTTTTAAGGAGAGGCAAAAAAAAAAGGGAAGAGTTGAGCAGGCTACGTGCTCGTTTACAGATGATTCTGCAAAAGTGGGCAATCCTAAGAAATAGAGTGAGTTGTTGGGAGTCAAATAAAAAGAGCAAAGTGAGCTACGTCCCTGAGGCCTGCCAGCAGTTGAACTGTGTTGACCAAAAAGAGGCAAGTCCGTGTGCTTTCCCATCGAAAGCTCTGCAATAGTCCAGGCCAGAGGCAATTAGCAATGGAATAGGCAATAGGAAGAGAACAGAAGAGATGGGGAGATACAAAACCAACTTGAGTCTAGGGACAGGGCCCCAACTGTCTTGAAATCCAGGGTGCCTACTGTGGCCCCTGGCACATAGTAGAGTGAGCTTTTCCACATCAGTGGGCTCTGAGACTTTGGGGCAATGCTAATGCAAAAAGAACACATCTGGACCCTTGGTAGGTGGGGAGCTCTATTTTTCCTACTCACTTGTACCTGACAATGAGGATCAATAGGAACTGAAATTCAGTCAAGTTTTCCTGCATGGCGTAGGTCGATTCCCACTAAGGTGTCTGCACATGTTTGCTAAAGGAATGAATGAATGAATGAACCAATCCAGGGATGAATGAATGAATGAATCGTCTTCATTTTCTCCTAAATAGTCCTGTATCTATTGGTGTGGAAAGTGCATTGGACTTGGAATCAGCACCAGCGTTTCTACTTAATTTCTCTCTTGCACAAGTGTTTATTGATCACTTGGGCAGTGTGCCAGCCTCTCTTCTCCCACCACAACAAAGCAGAATCCTGGAGCTAGAGTGAAGACGAGACAAAGTTCCTTCTGTGTGGAGAGGAGGGAAGACACGTAATAAAGCAAAAAATAGAACAAAAAAGCCCATTGTCAGTCCAGATAACACAAAGCTATGTGGAACTGGGTAGGTAGGTAGTCTTTAAAAAGGAAGGTCAGAAAAAGATTCCCTGAAGATGTGACATGTGAGCAGAAATATGCATAATGAGAAGAGACAAAATAAAGGTTTGAGGTAAGAGCATTCTAGGGAGAAAGTGCAGGAAGTACAGAGGTCCCAAGGCGGGAAGGAGGGAGCCCACGGTAGAGAAACTACAAGACTGGCCCACTGTGGCTGGGGCAGGATGAGGAGGGGAGCGGGGAGGACATAAGGTCAGAGTGGTAGGTAGGGGCTTCCTTCTTTCATTTGATTGTGACTCTAGACGATAAAAATAATAGCTGACAGAGTCGTGAGTTTACAATGTGCCCATTACTGTTTGCACCATCTTATTTAATCCTCACAACAGACAGCAAGATAGGTAAGACGATATTCAAAGTATTTGACAACAAGTATGTCATCACCACCAACAGGTTGGATAATGCTGCCCTCAACCACCACTCCAGCCATGCCAGGACAGCCTGGCTTATATCAGTTCCCTCCCTGTAATAGGTGAGGAAACCAAGCTCAAAGACTAGGTAGTCACTTCAAAATTATAAAGCCGCCCATTTTACCACAAAATTTATATTAAAATTGGTGAGAAACCTACCTTTGATAAACGCTGCCTATAGGACTCGGAATTCTTTACACACACCCATACATCGCTTAATGACGGGATACATTCTGAGAAACGCGTTGTCAGGCGAGTTCGTCACCATGCAAACATCACAGAGTGCACTTACACAAAGCTAGATGGCACAGCCTACTGCACATCCAGGCTGTGCAGTACTAATTTCATGGGACCACCATCATATATGCGGTTTGTTGTTGATGTTTTGGTTGTTGTTGTGACAATCAGTTGTCACAACTGATTGGGGCAAGGGGATCCTACTGGCATCCGGCTGGCTTACCTAGAGTTCAGAGATGCTGCTAAACACCCTACAATGCATAGGATGGCCCCCGCTGCAGAGAATTATCAGTACTGAGGTTGAGAAACCCTGTTCTAGAGGCCAGAGAGGTAATAGGATGTGAGGAATCTCAGGTGTGACAGTAGGGAGTGGTGGAGACAATAGCAAAATGCAGAGTGCATACACTTTCTAAAGGCATTTCATATAAAAATATTTATAAACCTCTGCAGACAAAAGAGAACACAAATGCAGGCCAATTTCAACCTGCCTGTGACCTAATTGCTGCCCTGGTGACCCACAATTTTCTTTTTCCAGGTGAAGATAAAAGTGCATCTAGTCAGGCAGGAGTGTGTACGTGTGTGTGTATTCGTATATACGCCTTGGCAAAAAAAATATTTTTAAGTATTTTCAGAAGGGAAATCCCTCATCCCTCTTAGAATCAAGTTTCAGTTCTTACACTTCTTCCCCTGGTCTATACTTTCTCCTTCCTTGAATTATACCAGCCCCCTTCCTCTCCTTCCAGCTCTTGCAAAGGTGAAGCCCAGCTGCTCCCCTCCACCCCTAAGAGGAACTTCTGGTTTAAGTTGTGATTCCTTCACATTGCCTAAAGCTCTTGCGAAGGAGGCCCCCAAGCTCCCGTTACTCCTTTAGCCTTTAGAGGCAGATGAACTGAAAAAGACAGGTCAGCCCCACATTTACGAGGTGCCCATGGAGTTATTTATGGTTTGTTTATCCACTCAATGAGGAGCAGTTGTGGCCTGTGACTTTCAGCTCCAGGGCGCATTAACAGATTTGGGGGGAAATTGGTAGTGTCAACCCATGTCATTGCCTTGGGCTTTTCAGTCCCCCTGCAAAGCAAACCCAGCGTCAACCCCCAGACCTCAGGAACAGTGGGATTTCTAGAAAGACACCGATGACCCTACTGGCCAAGAGGCTGGGAGAAAGCTTGCAACAGGTGAGAAGCTGATGAAATTAGGAGAATGAAATTCTCTGCTCATCAGACTCAGAGGATGGGAACAAATGTGGCCGGCACGAAGCTACAGATGTGGAGTAAGAGACATCACCATGATTTCTGACACAGGCAAACTAAAGGCTGAAGGTGCAGGCCGAAAGCATCAAGGTGAAGTCTCCGAGGTCATAGCAGCATCAGTGCACACTGTTGGAGGGCCAGAGCTGCACCAAGAAGGTACATTTCTGCAAAGATAGGAGATAGGCTTTTGAAAACCCTCGTGCACAACAAGCAAGAGCTGATGGAAAAATAGGATTGACGCACTACCAAAAACCCACCTAGTGACTGGAGCAGGAGCAAAAATAATTGGTACCTCAGTGTCAAGTGGATTTGTGGGCAGCCGGCTTTATTTAGAGCAGGTCTGAGAGGTCCTGGGCAGTGCTGACAGCAGTGGAGCTCTGAGCTGTTGGCGCTGCTCTTAAGGGCATCAGAGAGCAGCTATGACTTGTCACAGGCCCCTGGGGTGAGGTCCTGGGGAAGGAGCCCTGAGTGCAATGAAAAAGTTTTCATTTCCTTACAGTACAGTTGAAAAGTTCCTTTTGCTCTGCAGCAGCCACACTGGGGACTTTTCTTCTCTCCTCCCACTGTTCCATGTTATACTGATGTCATCTCTCCATAAGTCAATGGTATAAATTAATTTGCATTACACAAATACACACAGTAGCAAAAAAGTCCATAGGAGATAAACGTATGGCCTGAGGCCCTGGGAACGAATGCCTAGGTGCCTATAAGACATATGCATAAGAATCTAGGCTCTTGAGTGGTTTCAGCAAAGATGGACATTGGATTTGACCTTGAATCCGGCAGATAAAAGCTAAGTCCGCAAGGCCTTAAGAAGTCTGGGCAGCAATCAGGAAGCTCAAAGGAGAGGTGGGGGAGAGGTTGGAGGCTGAAAGATATTGAAGAAAATTGGACATTGATGTGGACTCACTTCCCAAACACTAAGTTTTAGTGACAATTCCAGACATGAGAGAGCAGGAAGGATGTGGTGAGCAAAAGTGGTTCAAATATTCTAGAGATTCTACATAAGCCTGTCCTTTCCCCAGAAATGATAGACTGGAGGAGAAATCGGAGAGAATGACAGCTGGATATTTTTTACAGAACAACACTGTTCAAATGCTTTCATTAAATTATTGAGGAATTGTGGCTTTACTTGTATACCACTTCTGAGAGAAGAGGTGGTTACAAAGACGACCAGCAGAATGTCCACACAGTGGGACCCAAAACCCCAGTGAAATAGTAGACATCGAGTAGCTAGTAAATCAAAAAAAGGAAAGGAAGAAATCCATTGATAATAGTCTGGACCAGGTACAACATATTCATACTTCTACCTAGTATTCACAACTCAGGCTTCTACCCTGGCTTTTACTCGAACATGTGCTGGATCAGCAAGTGACGACCTAAAAGAGATACTGTTCTTCCAAGAAACAACTTATTCAGTGAGAAATATTGGCTAGAGTGATCATAATAAGAACCTCTTAATCTCAAGTTCATGTGCATGATGCACAATAAGCCAGTCACTGAGACACTGGTGCTTGGAGATGGAGAAAGGTTTATTTGAACTGGACAAAGTGAGAAGCAGGGAGGATGGCCTCTCTCAAATCTACCTTAAGAAAAAAGAAAACAGTGGGTTTTATAGAGCTAAGGGGCTTACGAGGAGGAGTTTCAGAGAAACAAAGAGGAAATCCCTGATTCTTTTACTCCAGATAAGCCCTTGGGCAAGCAGACTTCTTGGTGCCAGAGGCAGCTGGGGGCTGGCTGCCTGGTGATTGTAACTTCCTCAAAGGTATTCTTTTTCTTCTGCAAAACAAGCTCATAAATCCTTGTAACCCTTGAGTCACCCTCAGGTTAAACACCAAAACAGCAAATTCACAAGATTAACTTTCTTTTATCTGTATCTATGTTGGGAACAGGGTTGATGGGTAACCATGTTTTTAGTAAACTTCAACCTCACCAGATGGTATGGTCACGACCATGTATATGATATGACCATACGGTCATGAAACGACCGTGTGATGATGTGGCCAGAGGACATGGACTTGGAATCAGCACCAGCGTTTCTACTTAATTTCTCTCTTGCACAAGTGTTTATTGATCACTTGGGCAGTGTGCCAGCCTCTCTTCTCCCACCACAACAAGGCAGAATCCTGGAGCTAGAGTGAAGACGAGACAGAGTTCCTTCTGTGTGGAGAGGAATTATCAAGTTCAAGGAAACCAAGAGACAGACGTCCAGCAGGAAATCATGAGTATTTCACACACATTACTTGGTGTAGATGGCTTAACCACACAGACAAAAGTATGCAAGTCAAAGAGTAAAAATTATACACTGTACCAATTTGTAAACAATCATCCTCAACCTATGTTCCTAGTTTTAAGCATAAATGAATGAATGAATAAAACGTCTTTCAGTGCCACCTGTGGGAACTTAGCAATTCAATTTAAATACACACTTGACACCTCTATTTGTAAGCATCATACTTGGTGTCCTGTGGGTACAAAGACAAATCCTTAGGCTCCCTGTTCTCTGAAGTTTGTCAGGGGTGGATCCAGGTTTTGTGAAGCCTTCAACTTATGGAGTCTATGAAACCCTCTTGATAAAATAAATACAAAGTTATGGCCTCAGAGCTTCACTTCATCTGCTTCTTGGTACACCTGTCCCTGCTGTTTAGAGTATGTTTCTCCAGGTGTTAGGAGCTTAAGGAAACAGACCTTCTCTTCTGCCCTGCCTACCAACTCATGGCATTACGTGGATCTGCCTTCACTCCTACCCACCTCCCAGACAGAAGCCTCACTCTGTTGCCAGGAGTGTTGGCTCAGCATTCTGGTGGATGGTTTTGGAGAGATAAGAGCTTCCTTTACTTCTTTCACTCATCCAGCTATCCACAAAAAAACAGTGACATGGCACTCTCCGTGGGTTTCACACTGTGCTGTGTTGTAGGAATACACAGTCAAATGGATACATTGATATATTCGTTTTCTGTTGCTGCGTAACAAATTACCGTGAATCTAGCAGCTTAAAAGGACACACATTTATCATCTCACTTTCTGTGGGGCGGGAGTTCCAGCACAGCTTAGCTGGGTCCCCTGCTCAGGATCTCACCAAGCTGCATACAAGGTATTGGCCCAGCTTCTTTCTCATCCAAAGACGGGACCAAGGAAGACTCCACCTGAAGCTCATTCAGGTTGTTGGAAGGATACGTTTCCTTGACTGTCTGAGTGAGGGCTCTGGCTCCTTACTGGCTCGTGGCCCTCAGATCCTAGAAGCTGCTCACAGCTCCATTCCACCAGGCTCTCTCCATGGGCAGTTTACAACAGGGCTGTTCGCACCCTCAAGGATGGAAGGAGAATTTCTCTCTATAGTTTTCTAAGACAGAGCCTTATGTAATGAAACATAATCCTGGGAATGACATCCTAGCACCTTTACCATATAATATAACCTAATCACAGGAGTGACATCCCAGCTATATTCTTTGGGTCAGAAGCAAGTCACAGGCCCTACCGACACCAAAGGGCATTCTACCAGCATGTGGGTCACTGTGGGTCACCTTAGGGTGTGTCCTCCGCTATCCACTTTGAAACTTCAAGGAGCTCACATTTCAATCATTTGTTTCCCATTACTGGAGCCCACTCTCATTTAAATATTTGGAAAATTCTTCTGTCTAGCTATATCACATTAAAATCTAATCTGTCTAATTTAATCAAAGAGCAACAATGCTCCCACTGACTAGGAGATAGGATTCCTTGCAATTCCAACTATGGGAAACATAGCTTATACTATGTGTATGTAGATATGTAGATATACCTACATATGTCTACATATCTCTTGACACATTCAGAAGAATATTTGTAAATGTTGAAGCACGATAATAGAATGAATGCATGTACCTACATTTCCATTAAGAGCTGGACTGTTGGACTCCATTCTATCCAGCTGTGTATGTCTTTCTGTCCCCTTCTCCAGCCTCCCAGAGGTACTTGTTCTCCTAAATTCAGTCTTTGTAATTTCCTTGCCTTTTTGATAACTTCACCACATGTATATTTAACAAAAAAGAAGCAGTATGTACTTTTGCTAAATTCTGAACTTTATAAAAATGGCAAGACACACCACAAAGTTTTCTGCAACTGACTTTTTCCACGGAACGTTGTATTTTTATTTTTTCCAGTTTTCACTATTATGAATAATACTGCTGTGAACATGTCTCCCAGTACACATATGCAAAGATTTTTGTGGAATATATACCTAAAAATAAAACTGCTGCATCTTAGGGAGTGCAAATATTCAATTTCACAAGAAATGGCAAATTGTTTTCCAAATAGTTGTATTAATTTAGATTCAGCCTGTGGGTTTCCTTTATCTACTTCCTCACCAACACTCAGTGTTGCAAGACTTGATATTGCCAACTGCAAAGCTCTAAAGAGCCTTTCATCTTTATCTTAGTTTGTATTTTCTTGGATATTACTAAGACTAAGCATTTTATATGTTTACTCGCCATTTATATTTTCTTCTGTGAAATGCTGGTTCAAGTCATTTGCCTGTTTTTCTATTGTTTATATTTTTCTTTTTGCTGTAGAAGTTCTTTGTATGTTCAGGGGCTAAACTTTTGTTAATTCTTGTGTCAGTAAAATACCTTCCTTCATGGCTCGTTTTCACTTTATAATATCTTTTAATAAAGAGAAACTTTTATTTTTATTATAGTCAAATGTATCGATCATCTCTTTGTGGTTAGCCTTTCTGTGCCCTGTTTAAGAAATCCTTGTCTATTTCAAGGACAGAGAAAATAAAGATATTTTCAGTTTTTTAACTGAAAAAAATTCTAGATTAACAAAGAGACTAAGCATCATAAAGATGTAATTATTTTCATGTGTAGTGATTTATACATTCAGTATAATACCCACAAAAAGAGTCCTAAATGATTCTTTAGAAACTTGACAAGTTTATTCTAAAGTTTATTCAGAAGAACAAAGGACGGTGAACAGCCAGAACCCAATAAAAGCCAAAATAAAAGCAGAGAGTAATCGAACTTACCCTACCTGACCTCTATATGTGTACCTATATACCAATATAATTATACATCTGTACTCATATGTACATATATGTATATAATAAATATTTATATACTTATGTGTATATAAACACTATTTATATCTAACTATGCATTTATATAAGTATATATCACATGTATAAATTATATATACTCAAGAATATACTTGTAAAATTATATAAGGATATTTATATAACATATAATTACAGATATATGCATATATAGATAAGTATAGATTAGATATGTACATGTATAAATATATATTTAAATCTATGAAATATGTGTTGGACTTCATCAAATGCTTTTTTGGCATCTATGGGGGTGATTGTATATTTTTTCAATGCTCAGTGCATGTGGCAAATTACACTCATAAATTTATAGTGTGAAACCACCGCTGTTTTGTGGAATAAACTTAATTTGATTACGATGTACCATAGTTTATATACTATTCAATTTATTTTTTATTTATATTTATAAATTAATTTTAATATTATAATATTATAATATTAATTTTTTATTAACATTTATAATGTTTTGTTTAAACAATTTTACATCTATGTTTGTGAGTATTGACCCGTGATTTTCCTTTTTTCTTTCTGTCCTTTTCTGGTTGGGGAATAAAGATTATATCGACGTCATAAAGTGAATTGAGGAGAATTTTCTCATCTCTAAAAGAGTTTCGTAATTTTGGAGCAATTGTTTTCTTGACAGTCTTGTAACACAGGGTTGACATTCAGTAAGTCCTCATGGGCATGTCTGCGCTTCCTGGTTAGGCCTGGCATCGAGCGTGCTTGCTGAAGTCACACACTGTACTCATTGTTAATGATTTTAAATTATGCCCTGCAAACCAGCCTGCAAAATAATTTGGGCTTATGTTTCCTTCACAGGGCTATTGTTAACTGCAGATTGAATTTTATTAATTTTTACAGAACCCCTCAGGCTTTCTATTTCCTTTTGAGTCAACAAGTTATCATTTTTGAGGAATTCGTTCATTTCATCTAAGTTTCTAAATTTAGTGCCGCAAACTTTTTCATGCTATTTTCTCATTTTTATACCTCCACTGTGTCTATAGTTATGTTCCTTTTTCATTTCCAGTATTTTTATTGTGCCGTCTCTTTCTCAATCAATCTTGGCAGAAGCTTTTCCTCGGAAAACCTGAATAAAAGAGAAGTTTCACGTCGTTGGTCCAGTTCACTTATTTATTTCATTTATTTTCCATTTCATTACTTTCTATTCTTATCTTTATTATTTCCTTTCTTCTACTTCCTGGAATTTATTCTGCTTGCATTATTAATACTTAATTTGGATTCTTAGCTCATGACTTTTCAGTTACTAAAGTTGCTGAAAAGTAACTTTTCATCTTCTTTTCTAATATAATTACACTAGGCTATAACATTCCTTCCTAGTAGTATTTTCCCTGGATTCTAAAGGTTGTGTATGTAGTATTTTTATTCTCACTTAGTTGTAAGGATTTTTTGAAGGTTATCCTTACTTCTTTTTTGACCCATCAGATTTTCAGAACTTTTTAACTTAACAAACATATGAATGTATTTTAATTCATCTTTTTGTTAGTGGTTCCTATCTTAGTTTCACTTTGATCATAGACCATGCTTATAGATACCTATGTGTTAGGCGCTTGTTGAGATTTCTTATATGGCCTGGAATACGGTCAATTTTTATAAACATTCCTCATGTGCTTCAAATGAACCTATATTATTACTTTTTGGATGCATCTTCTCTATATGTCATTAAGTCAAGCTTGTTGTTTTAATATTCTATATTTATTGATATAGTAACCATCTTCATCATCATTATTTTAGCTTTTGACCTATTAGTAATTAAGACGTGTTAAAATCTCTTATAAAGACAGTAGATTTGTACTTTTCTCCCTGCAGATCTATTTTTATTTATTTTAAGCATAGCTATTAGGTATTAACAAGTTTATAATTGTTAAATCTTCTTGTGGGATTAACCATTTTATTATTGTGTAGTAATTCTCTTTTACTAATAATGCCTTTTTTATTTGCAGAACGATAAATATGATATGATATCATTTATATAAGTTTTTAAAATATGCAGATATTGTTTATGGATATTATAGAAGAGGATATTAAAATGAGATATTTCCTAGTCACCTAATTATGACTGTGTCCCCCAGGCTGAAAATATCCATCCACTCTAAAGAGGTTATATGTGTGTCAAATCATCTTCTCCAAGTGTGTGGGTAGTCTGACTTTTTTTTAATGCTATCTTTGGGAGGTCTAATGTGCAGCATGGTGACAACAGTTAGTGATACTGTATTGTATACTTGAAGTTTGCTAAGAGCATAGATCTTAAATCTTCTCAGCACACACACACACACACACAGTGGTAACTATGTAGAGGTGATGGATAAGTTATTTAGTTTGATCATGGTAATCTTTTCACTACATGTGTATACATATATATATATATACATATCAAGTTGTACACGTTAAGCATATGCAATTCTTATGTATTAAAGATATCTCAATAAAGTTATTTTAAAAAGACACACAAAAAATGAAAGATCGATAATTCAACCACATAAACTTTGCGAATGATTATTTCTCAAAAGATAACAATACCTTTTGTTTTGGCTGGCTACAAAAGTTTCCTTTTGGTTAGTATTTTTCCTGCTACGTCTTTTTCCACTCTTTCATTTTCAGACAATTCCTCTCATGTTTCAGATAAGTTTCTTGTAGAGTATCATGGGATATTCTTTTAACTCCAATAATGACAGTCTCTGTTTTTTAAATGATAGGTTTGGTCCAGTCAGATTATTGAAATTATTAGTATATTTGCATTTGTTTCTACTTTCTTCTTTTTACTCCTTATTTACTTACATTTTTATGCTTTTGTTTTCTCCTCCCCTCTCTCCGCACATCCTCCTTCTATCTTCATATCTCTTAACACGCTTTCCTGTTTCTTTGTCTCTTTGCATTGCATTCTGGGCGATTTGTTCATATGTATCTTGCATTTCAATAATAATCTCTTAGTCTGTATCTAATATGTTGTTTTCCCATACATTGAATATTTAATTTTAGCAATTTTATCCTTTTCCGTTCTATTTGTATCTTTTTCAAATCTGCCTCGTCGTCTTTACAGTCCCTTTTTGTTTGTTTATTTTTTGAGAAGTCCAGTAAAAGAAACTGAATTTTTGCATGAGGTATAAAGGATGTAATTTGGCTCTGAAATGGGACCTATTTATAATCTCTCTTTTTCTTTCAAATACTTTAGATGCTTTCTGATTAATTTTCACCATCCCATAGTTTTCACATATCCCAAACATAACGTAGGGCATGACTCTGTGAATTATTATTAGCATTGGTAATAATCCCTTAATAAAAATAAAATTCCAGAGCTCATCTCATCCATCTTTTGCTTGATACAGAGAAGATTTTATTGACCAATAGTTACCAGGCAAGTGGAACAGTCTCTTGACATCATTCATCTACAGAATTATTCTTTAATTTGCCCGTAATTGCCCTTAGGCAAGGCTGACCCAAGGACAGATGGATGGCGCACTGCTCTGCACCCCAGCCAGTTAGGCACAGTTCACATTTCCACCCTATGCTGCAGCTCAGACATTACCCAGAAGCCCACGGAAACATCGCTCAGCCCCACTCAACGGGACCATGGCTCTAGGAGTTTGACTTACATGTGATTGTTGCCGATTGAAATAGATTTTTCGCAAAATACCACCACTTTGACTCTGTGACTGAGCCGGGCTCCCACGCTGGACTAGCAGAGCACCATCAGAGTCAGGGAAGGCGAGTGAGTTGCTGGTGGTAGGAACGGAGAAGGAATTGTTTTCTCCACAGCTGACATTTCTCCTCAGCCCTTTAAGGACGGACCGTACTGAAGTTATTCTCCCCTGACTACAGAGTACAGATGACTCTTCCTCACTGTGTGGGACCCAGAAAGAACGAGAGCCAGTCCAGACAGTGACATCCATAGTGGATCAGCGAGTCCCCCTGGACCAATCCGTATCTATCACCCATTGAGCAATCACTGTACCTTCTTCTCCTTTCCAATCTCATATAGCAGCTGTTCAACAAACAGAAACTAGCCCTGTTTATCGAGAGTTCACTAGGTACAAAAGCATTTTCTATATGTCATCTCATTTAACGCTTACAATGAAACAGGTACTATTAGTATCTTATAGGTGAGGCGCTTCAGGTCTAAAAAGGTCAAATTATTTGCCCAGGAATATAACTAGAAAGTTGCAGAGCCAGGATAAAGGCAGCTGCTTCTTTGTTTCATATCCCTTATCTTTACAACAACTCTGTGAGAGAGGTTCTATTCCCATTGCACAGTGAGGAAACCAAAGCACAGAGAGGATAGGTAACTTGTGCAACATCACAAAGCTTGTACGTGGCAGAGCAGAGATGACACCAGGGCAGCACGAGTGGAAGGATGGTGGTCTTAACCACGCGTGGTGCTGCTGAATGTCTCCATCAGCCAATAAAACCAGAAGGTCTGGTGGCTGTGTTGATGTGTCTCACTTCATTTTTTATCCTATATGATCATCCAATGTTAACAAATTCCTGCCCCTGCCCAACCTCCTATGTGAAATTTGTGCTTATATTAATATATCCTTTAAGAGAAGAATATTAGGATAGAGTGAGAATGAATAAACAGTGGTCTAATCTGGAAATGAAGTGGATGCAGAAATTTACTGACATTGAATTGCAGGAGGGGCCGGCCCGGTGGCACAGCGGTTAAGTGTGCAAGTTCCGCTTTGGCGGCCCAGGGTTCACCAGTTCAGATCCCAGGTGTGGACATGGCACCGCTTGGCACGCCATGCTGTGGTAGACATCCCACATATACAGTAGAGAAAGATGGGCACAGATATTAGCTCAGGGCCAGTCTTCCTCAGCAAAAAGAGGAGGATTGGCAGCCGATGTTAGCTCAGGGCTAATCTTCATCAAAAAGAAAAAAAAAAGAGAGAGAAAGAAATGCAGGAGAACCTTCTTTTGATGTACAGTTGTGACTTGTTTTGTCTTCCTTTACGTATTGAAGAGGGAAGTATCCATTCTCTATTACTTAGAGCAGGGTTTCGCGACGCCAGCACCATTGACATCTTGGACCAGATGATTCTTCGTGGTTCAGGGACATCCTGTGCATGGTAGGATGTCAAACAGCATCTCTGGCCTGCACCCACTAGATGCCAATAGCATTCCACCCACACAGTTGTAGCAATCAAAAATATCTCCAGACATTGCAAACATCCCTTGGGGGACAAAATCACCCCCAGGTGAGAATCACTAACCTAGGGGATCTCAGAGCAAACCTGAAATAATTCCTCTGCCTCTGAAATCAGACACTGCCTGCACCGAGCTGGTCAGACTGAGCGCGAGAGCCCAGGGAGGCGTCTTCGCTTGCAGGGAGGGAACTAGAAGTGCAAACTGGAACGGCATCAGGGCACTCCACGTCCATGCGCTCTTCTTAGCAAGAAAGGGAGATGAGGCAAATGAGGGGACAGCCGGAGGCCACTGGTGTGTTCTGAAGATTCAGCTTCAGCAAACTTAGAGTAAGTGCGATGGAACAAATGCTTAGTAACATGGGGGGAAATGACACCTCGTATTTACTGAAATGTCATACATATGTCATTTAACCTTGTGATAATCCAACAAAGGAGACGCTGTTTATCCTCTCTGTTTTATAGATTAAGAAAGGAATTGCAAAGAACTTGGAAGACTTGTCCAAGGTTAGAAGGTGAGGGAACTGGAACAGAGGGCAGAGCCATCTGACTCAAATGTCTATGCTCTTTTCACTGTGCCCTCGGGCTATAGGGAGAATCTTCTAGAGACAACATGGAGCCATCGCTATGAAACTGTCCTTTCATTCATTCTTCCATTTACAAAATGTATGCACACCTACTCTGTGCAGATACTATGCTCTCCACCAAGGGTACAAAGACAAATAAAATCTAATCCCAGCCTCATAGAGCTCAGACCAGTGACAGAAAAAGATATGTTAAAAAATTACAATGTGGGCTGGCCCCGTGGCCGAGTGGTTGGGTTCGCGCGCTCCGCAGCAGGCGGCCCAGTGTTTCGTTGGTTCGAATCCTGGGCGCGGACATGGCACTGCTCATCGGACCACGCTGAGGCGGCGTCCCACATGCCACAGCTAGAAGAACCCACAACGAAGAATACACAACTATGTACCGGGGGGCTTTGGGGAGAAAAAGGAAAAAATAAAATCTTTAAAAAAAAAAAAATTACAATGTAACGCGCTGAACACAGTGAAGGAGCTATATGTGCAGAGGGTGCTACGTAAGCCTAGAAGAGGGGAACCAGATGCAGGCTTGGAAGGGTGGCGTGGACGGTTTCAGGGGAAGGCTTTATGGAAGAGGTGGTACGTGAGCTGAGCCCAAGGAATCAGGAGATGAGATTCGCCCTAGGAAATGACAGAAATCTCACAATTCACTACAAATCCACTGTTACAAATTACAGTTTGGATCTGACTATAGGAAAAGGCACTAAAAATATGCATTAAAAAGAATGACAGAGTTTGTTGGGCTGTGATGTCACTCATCCCAGGGGGTCACTCAACCAGGGGTTGGGTAGGAAGACTGACTGCCATTTGTATCAGTGAAGGATCTGCTAAGAAACAGGACCCATAGCAGAGAGAGAGAGATTTTAAGGAATTGCTCACACGGTTATGGTGTTTGGCAAATACAAAATCTGATAGACTGGAAATTCAGGTAAAAGTTGGTATTTCCATCTTGAGTCTGGATTCCACAAGACATCAGCAGACAGGTAAACTCAGGCTAAGTTTCTGCTCTGCAGTCTTGAGGCAAAATTGCTTCCTCTTTGGGAAACCTCAGTCTTTGTTTTTAAGGCCTTCAACCGATTGGGTGAAGCTCACCCACATTAGGGAGAGTAATCTGCTTTACTCAAAATCTACTGATATAAAGGTTAACCCCATTCCTCCACATCTAAACTGGCGTTTCACCAAACAACCAGGCACCATGGCCTACATAGATTAGCACATTAAATTAATCACCTTACCATTGTTGGTCATTTATTAAGGTCACCCAGAAAGGATTATAATTTCCGGCCTGAAGACCTATTGGAGTTGGGAGGTGGGAATCTCTGTAGCCAAATGCACTACAGGCCTCAGACCCTCGGGGAAGCCGTGGCCTGGGGATGGGGAAAGAAACACACTAACGAAATTTAGTTGAACATCTTAATACATTCGTAGAGTCGTAAATCCTGCTGAGCCCTAGGTCTCTGAAAGAGACAGAGGAATGCTTAAGGTTTGGTTAATTCAACACTCATTTTAAGTACACAAAAGAGCTTGCTTTTAATGAACCATAAGGTGAATTTTTTCATAAAATGACAGGTTAGGTAGTGATTTTTTTAGTGTGGGGAAACACTGATGTGTTTCTAATGTCGCACACTAAAATGTCTTGGCTCGAGCTGTGTGTGCACACGGACGTGTGTCTGTTCATTCCTGTGTCTTAACTGACAAGAGAACGAAATGATCGCGTTCAGGTCGAATGCCCCAGAGTGTGTCTGAGCGCGTATGGGTCTGGAGAGGCCACAGCCACTCAGTCGTTGGCGCAGTGAGGAGTGTTTCTTTCCATGAGCACAATTTGTTGATTACATCAGGACTATTGTTTCCGCTTGTGAACAGTGACCTCACCCAGGAAAGAAGCACCCATTGTAGAAGTCTGGAAGATTATCTCCTTGGAGTTTACTGTCATTTTTTGATTTCTTCATTTAAAAAACAAAATGCATTTATAAGGAACATATCAGATTCCTAACCAGAAATCTTTAAATTAGTAACCAGTTAATTCGTTGCAGGATTCGCATCCTTTGAAAGGAAGTACGTACAAAGAAGTCTCTGACAAACCTAAGATGAATTGGTCAATAGAAAAAAAAAGGTATTTTTCCCCAAATTTTGCCCTGATGGAAAAGAGAGGCTGTCAGAAGCCCGTGAGAGATGGCAGGCACGTCCAAAATAGGTCTGATAACAAAAGCAAGAATTTCACTCTGGTTTTGTAAAACGATGAGGGTGAGGAGGCTGGAAAGAACATGATAAATTATTCAGGTTTAAGAGACAGTGATAACAATGCAAATAACGGCCCCGCCACTGAATCTTTGCACAGCTGAATAAATTCAGACTGGAAGCTGAATCGGCATCTTGCCTCTGATTAAAACCAATTGAAAGCACAAAGCCAGGAAGAGGAAAACCTCAGAAGCTTTTTGGAAATGACAGATAAATTGATCAAGCATAACCATATCCCTAAGATGAAACAGTTTGACTGATATTTACCACAGGCCAAAGGGTCCTTCCAGCTCAATTCAAACGGAAACGCTTGTAATCAAACAATCAGGTCTTACTCAGGCTCAGAAGTGATTATTACTTCATTAATTATGGTTACGTCTACTCTTTCATTGTGAGCACATTTAATCTTTCCCCAAGACCAGTACCCTAGCCCCATTTCATCTGTAATCAGGATGCTCCTTTCCAAGCATGTTCTCTGTGTGCCTGGGTCCCACTGCTGATCAACGGCTCCACATGCCAAGCTGACGGTCAACATCAGCCCTGTGTTTGCCTGACAGTCTGCCTAACACTATAGTTTAGAAAGCAAAATATAAGAAAACCTCCCCACATTGCAGTGAAATAAAAACCACTTCTTTCGTGTCTATTTTAAAACGGATCGAGAGATACAGCATGAATGTGCGTGAATGTCATTTTTTCGTGCAGCTCAGTGATTAGAAGTGTGGGTTTGGACGCCAGGCTCTCTGGCCTCAAAGACCGGCCAGCCGGTCAAAAGGAGCTGGCTGCTCCACTTCCCTCGGCCTTTCTTCTCTCTAACACGGGGATAATTACAGGGTTTGTTGTCAGGATTAAATGAGTTAAAACATGTGAGGGGCTTAGGATACGTCTGGTACATAGTAAGTGCTCAATAAATGTTAGTTCTTATTAACATTGTGCTTACACTAAACATAGGCCACCCAGTTAGCGACTAGACAAACGATCTGAGCGTATAAGAGAAAAATCACCAGGCGGTCCACTGAGCCCCTTGTCTGCATCTGCTGAACAGCAGAGCCCCGTCTGTGCATTTATGTGCACAGAGAAAATTACATGGGGGATGGCTAACGGCCGTGCTCTCTCTCAATTTGCCTCTAAGCCCTAAGGAGATACTTTAATGTCAGGATGTAGTGAAAATTATAGAATTTTTTCAATGTCAGGTAATAAAGCCATTTAATGGGTAGTGCCCGTGTGCCCAGAACTATGCCGACCTCGCTAGGCACGAAAGAACCAGAAAACACAAGAAAGTCTTCTAGACGTTGTCAGCTATCGAGGGAGAAAAAGGCCTGTCCCAGACTACTAACAGAGTAAGCTATTATGTGAATTATGTAATTACAGAGAGTTATACCATATGACAACATATCATAATGTGCTGTTTGTGGGTTTAGAACTTTCTGCAAAGGAGAATGGGAGATGATAAAGCTGGAGTAGGGACCTGCGTGTCGGGAGTGGTGGACGTGCACACACATACTTGCTGCATCCTCTCACTGTCAGGGAGAATTTCCTAGGCCATACATCCTGCACATCCTTCTTTTCCAAAGAAATATTTAAGCAGACAATTTGTGGGGGGGGGGACCCTCCTTCCGTGGCAAAATGGCCTTATGCAGGGATGTTGGCAGTTTCCCATCTACTTCGTCTTTGCGTGTGGTTTGGGGGAGTTTTCTCAACAACCAGCAGGGATGCTCTGAGGACAGGATAGGCTGGAGATGCTCCAACCTGCCCTGAGGAAGGATCCCATTTAGGCTTGAGTATGTCAGGTTTTTTTTTTGAGCCAATTTATTGGGAAGCCAGTGACATAAGAGGTCCGGGGGAGTTCACACAACACCTTCCTCCTGCCACTCTTCAGTAGCATCTCCACTCCTCCTCCATCAGACAGCTCGTCCTTTTTGCCTAAACATTTCTGCTTGGGAAGGACAACCTGTCCGGGCCGATTCATGAGCTGTGGTTTTCAGTCACGGTGACTGATGGGCTAGCCTCCCATCCTTCGTGTGACATCCGTATCTGCGTGACCTCACCTTCCAATGAATGAAGTCGTAAATTGCACTGATTCTTTTTGCTGGTACTGCAAACCATTTCGAGCCCAAGGCAGTGCACTTGGTGCTCGCTGTGGATTTAAAAAAAAAAGTCATATGTACTCGTTGCCCTCAGGGCGATAAGAATTTAGTGTTACTATGGGATTGGTTGGAAGGGAAGACAAGAAAATCAATAATTCTGATATAAAGCAGAAGCGCAGGTGGATAGTTAGGAGAGGTTTTGGAAAGTTTCAGACAGAGGGAACAGGGTGAGAAAAGCACTGATACAGGAGAGGCCGGGGGTATTCGCAGGCCAGTGAGCAGTTCTCCAGCAGACGTGTTTGACGGTCCCAAGTCATTGAAAAGCACTCTCTTAGATTAAGCAGAGACTCTCAGAGAGCAACTGCCAACTGTCCCTCTCTTAGGGATTCAAAACATGCCCTTTCTTGCATACCATACTCAATTTGGGGCCCACTTGACTTTAGTTTACTGAAACTCAAAATGCATGCTAAAGCACTTCCTAGTGGTCTCAGACACCGAGCCCTTGTGGTTTCTAAAAATCAGAGAATCCTTACTTGGGAGGGGGAGATGCCCATGAACTCCTGGAAAGTAACACGCCAAAGTTACTGGGCAAATGAGAGTCCCAAACAGAACAGGGTGTACCCTTTTTCCTATCTCTCTAATGCCAAAAACTGGAAAGCAATGTAATTACTAAAACTATCAATCATTAGATTGGGCTCCTTTGGGAACCAAGGGGCACTGGATACTCTAAAAAGAGGCCAAATAATATTGTCAAGAATTCTGTGAAAGGGATCCTGTGCCGAGTGGGAAGTTGGCTCAACTCATGTTTCTGAAGTCGAATCATGCTATGACCCCCAAAACTATATATATTCCAGAATATGGAAGGGAGAAAAGAGGCGGGAAAGGCAAGAGATGAGCAGTCACCGGAAAACAGACTGAAGGAGCAAGGAAGAATGCAAGAAGGAAAAGAGATTGCTCTTGCAACACGCGGGCCAACGTTTGGAAAATACTGAACCAGAATAACCCTAAATTCTAGTAGTACAAATATCTTAAGTGAGTTCTTTGGTTTTGTGACAAAAGTACGAACGCTGTTGTTTGGGTCACAAATTTTATAAGCGAACAGACTGGATTACCAACCGGTTAGAAAGAGAGGGTCAAGGATCAGCTTTGGCATGAGTCTGTGTCACCAGTGACTTACAAGTACTGAGACGTGGGATCCACACGAGGGCCTGGGCTGGGGTAGCTGGCGTCTTTGCCCAGCACCCTGCGTTACAGCAAGGGCCTGGAATCACACTGAGTAAAAAAAGATCTGGAAGGTTTCTAGCGCTTCACCACCAACTAGCTGTGTGACCTTTCCCTTTGTAATGAAAACCAAACCAGCCAGATTAAAATGAACAGCCTGTTGAATTGAGATAATTTATGTGACAGTGCCTTGAAGGAAATAAGAATCGCTGATGCTAGTGAGGTATCATTATGCAAATCGAGGTGAAATGCGAGATTCCTGATCGCAGCGGTCTGGAGGGGCTCCAGGGTCTCTGTCATCTGTAATCACACGCTCTTGCACGCGGATATATTAGGGGAGATGCACACTGAGAATAGCAGGTCTTCTTGACCCTCTAATATCTAGGCAACTACTGTGTGGTCAGTGGAAATTAGAAGTAGATGGGAGGATAAAAATAAAAGATTTTGAATTATGCTTTACAGAAGTTGGAGCTGTTGTGAGGCTTTCACCAGAGTGGGAGAGGTGGCTAGGTTGTAAATTTTGTCATCAATAATTTCACGTCTTTCTCTGAAAGCTTGACATAATACCTCGCGCAAAGAAGGCGCACAGGCAATATTAGACCGACAGCTGCTTGGTACACATCATTGAGTATGAGCGAGGTTGTGCTGCGATAACAATTCTGCCCCCTCTAAAAATATCAGTGGCCTAAAACAACAAAGATTATTGCTCAATCATCACACATCCCTTGTGGCTTGGCTCTAGGTTCTGTCCCATATCATCCTCGTACAGGATTCAGCCCAGGGAAGCAGCCACCATCTGGAGCACTGCTGGTCACCACGGCAGAGAGAAAGAGCTCTGAATCAGCAAGTGAAAGCTTCAGCATGGAGTGCCACTTATTCCTTATACTCACAACTCAGTGGCCAATGCTAGTCACAGGGCACCACCCCAATCAGAAGGGCAGGAGGAAATGCAACCCTACCAGTCACCCAGAAGGCAGATAGTCCGATATCTAGTGCATTGTACTAATGACAATCATATGACGCATCATTGTATTTGAATAAAATTGAGCCAGTCTAAGTCTGAGTGAAGGTACGCCAACGCCCAGAAGACCATGGCTGAGTGCGCTTTATCATTTCCCAAAGCCAGTCATTGACACCGTGGAACCCAGAAGCCACAGGGGGACTTCTTCAGTGCAGGGGTGTACACGGGTTCGTGTCATCGCTGATGCCATCTTTGCATTTTGCACCAAACAAAACTCAGCGTAAAGTGGCCTTTTGAGTGTGTCTCAGAGGAGATGAGTCCCACATCAGTGACATTTGTGTGCCAAATAATAGAGTGTTTAGTTAAACTTCTGTGTTAGTCTTTAGTCTTCTTGACGTGAATAACCCAGGCATGGGTGACTAGAGACTGGGCCAGGTGTCAGCTGAATATGAGCCACCAAGATGGCCTCAGAGTCGCTCCTCCATCTCCATCTGCTAGGTTTTGTTATGAATTACTTTAATTTATATCATGTATAAAATTCTCTTGGACCACTGATGGTTGCATGGTAGTCCCTACATAAGTATTTTCTGTTTGTTGTTGTCGTCGCTGCTGAGTGTCCAAGTCTTTCTTTGAGAAGAAATTCTCTCTCCAAAGGTTCCTGAGACCCCCTGTGAACCAGCTTCTGGGGGGCTCTTCCCAAAGATTGCCAGACAATCCCAGACATGTCTGAACCCCTCCTAAAACACATACAATCCTCACAACAATTCTGCCAGCCAGAAACTGTTATCTTCACATTGTACACAAGGGAACTAAAGCTCAGAGAGATTAAGTCACTTCCCCAAGGTCACAGAGTAAGAAGTGATAGAGCCAGATTGCAAACTCACGTCTGCCTGGCTTTGAACCCATTAAAGCCATGAGTGGGACGGAGGGTTAGAGCAGTGACTCTCAACCGAGGGTGACTTTGCTCCCTTAGGGACATTTGGCAATCTCTGGAGACATTTTCAACTGTCACAGCTTGGAGGGGAGGTGGGAGTGTGCTACTGGCATCTAGCGGGGGGAGGCCAGGTGTGCTACTGACATCCCGCAACGAACAGAACAGTCTCCTACAACGCCTTATCTGGTCCAAACTGTCAACAGTGCTGAGGTGGAGAAACCCTGATTAGAGGAAGATAGATCATATCAGATTGTTAGGAAAGGCTCATCAGGGGCATGTCAGAAAAGACGAACTGAAAAACATGTCTGTGTTAGGGGATGAAGTGGGATCTGCAGACGCAGAGGTGAAGGCAGAGCACAGTAGAGAGAGCAGCATAACAAAGCAGGGGAAGGAACAGAACACGTGTCTGCAGGAAGGTGAAAGCCCGCTAACGGGGCAGAAGCAGCAATAGAAACTGGGCGGGTAAGTTAGAGCCCAATCTTGGGAGGCTTGGAATGCTAAGAATTTAAGTGCAAAGATCCCAGAAAACAAAACACTAAGTGATCTCAGAGTGTTTGTCTTGGGGCTGCCAACCCGGCTCAACAGACGCATGTGCCCTTACATAAGTCAATTCCCTTTGCACTCAACCTTCTGCCTCAGTGGGATCTATCTACTGCCTCAGACCATCTTTGTCTCATCCCATGACTTGATGATGGGAAACCTGGCGCCCAGGACATAAGGCACCTGCCCATGGTCACGGGCAAGGTAGTGACTTGACTGGAACCAGAATCTAATCCAACCTTAGCATGAGATCCAGTCCTTACCCCCATTAAATTCACCGTCTCACTATGGATTGGGCCCCTGGGATCCAAAAAGCACAGCCAGCCTTTTCTGCCTTGATTTACCTTTCTTATACTTGTATAAGACTGTTGGTGAATTTTCTTCATTATTTTCCCCATTCCTGTTTGAAGCACCCAAATTGTGCAAGGCCAAATATTCTTGCCCAAGCCAAATAGCATTTTTCTACTTCAAAAAAAAAAAAAAAAAGTTGCTGAGGAAAGTGGGCAGGAAAAATTGGAAGGGCTCTTGTTTGCCCTGTGGAGGACGTTCCGGGGATCGTGATTGGCCTGGACAGGTATTTACCATCCCCAGCATCGCATGTGGGCTCAACTTTAATAAAGAATTGAGATTTGGCTGAAAAGGCAAGTAACTCAATCTTACAACGAATCCCAGGGCCAGATCCAGTTGAGGCAGCTTGTGCACAGAACCAGCCTTCTTTGACCCACAGAACATTTCACAACCCAAGTCTAGGTTTTGGAATTTTTGTATTTCTTCCTCCCAACTGGGCAAAGGACTTGCATTCCCAAGGCCATGCCACTGCAACATAAAGGTTATTTATTTCCAAACAAAAGAATTAGGAAATGTGAACTTTAAGTCTTTAAGACTAACATTAACTCATCTGCTAGAGACAGATGGTATTTAGTAGTTTCAATAAGAGGCTGTAAAATGTGAAAACTCAATACATCTGGGATGCGTCATAGGGTGAGTTAATTTGCTGAAACTTTAGCTTTCGTATTTCCTGATTAGATTTTTTTTTTCTTTTCGGTCTCTTGACCTGGCATCTGTGACCCTAACAATTTTCCATTCAACACAAAGGAAACATTTTGAATTCTCCTCTATTTGCAGTCTCACCTAAGGTTATTCCAGGGTATTGCCGAGGCTGAGTTTAAACTGATGATGCAACAATTTGCAACAAAGACTTTAATATGAAAGTATCATTTAATACGAACGTATCAGGTCAGCTTGATAGCAGAATAGGTCTACAAACAATATATGTCTTTCTTTCTTGGCTTACTTTCCAGTCGTCTCCTATTCATAGTACCTCCTTCCACCCCTGCTTATTCCTGCAGGGAATTTTTGTGTGAGTCCCACCTATAATCTTTAAATTGGACAGATAAGAATTTCAGTTTTGCCTTTTTTTTTTATTTGTGGATGCCTTTACTGTGCTGGATTTCTCATTAACTCTATGAAGTAGAAATTCTCATCCTCACTTAATGTATTCAGTAGATGTTTCTTAAGTGTCTCATATCTGCACATCCCTTCAGTAATTCCCGTGACATTTGGGAAGCTGTGAAGATCCAGTTCATCACCAAAAAGAAAATGTTATCCTGAGACATCCGCAGACAGCAGCTCGAGACTGTGATGCAAAACATTTCTCTGCTTTTCTCATTGAGTTGACCTATCAGTCCACACAGAGTCATCCCCAGGGGACGTCCTGAAATGCCATCTCTCTTGGGCCTCCCTTCTTCTTCCTTTCCCTAAACATCCTTCAGTCTTTTCTGCAGCTCTATCCAGACCTTACAGGCCTGACTTCACCTTGCAAGTGTGTCTGCTCAGATCCTTCATGGGGGATCTTCCACTAAACCAACAACGTTTCTCTTGCTCACATTTCTGGGAATTTAGAGGTAATCATTAGTCTTCTCTTTCCCACCTCACTTTGGAACCAACCAAAACCCAGACACAGGAGTCAGATGATGGGGAGAGAAAAATGTCAGCTGAATGGCTGATAAAACTACTTTGGAAACTATATTCTGGATCCATGGCTGCAACTGAGCCTCTCGACACTTCTCAATTCTCAGAGCTAGACCTTAGGACCTATTCTCAATGGAGTGTGAGGGTCTGCAGAGAATAGTCCCTTACCCAGATTTGCTCTTTCACAGCCACTAGGCCCCAGTAGTCAGGAAAGAGAAAGTATGTCCTCCGGACAGCCTCTGGTAGTTAGTCACACCCGGCCTCTGACTCTTATGAGCTCAACAGAGAAGAAAGGGCAAAAGCTGACCCATGGAAAAGAAAACTCAGAGGGAGCGAGCCACATGTTTCTAAGTCCTAAACTCCATCACACACTCATCGGAGACAAGGATGGAGAAGGTGAGGAGAGTTCTTTTCCCTTCTGAGTAGTGCAGTGGAAATGCTCTCCCCTTTTTGAAAACATGAGGAGTCGAGAGTGTCTTCTCTAACACTCTCAAGATTTCATTCTTTTGAACCCTTAAGTTGTAATTAAACTCATGGTCCAGCAGGGCTTGAACCGCCCCCTCAGCTTCTCTCAGGGCAGTCCTACACCCACCTTTGGGAGCTCTCTCTCCCCATGTCAACCTCCCCTCCATTGTGTAGACTTCTTGGATAATGGCGGGCAGTTTAACTTTCGTCCTTGCGAGTTCTAAAATGGGTAAGAATGTACATTAGTTAAACACCCTAGGCTTGAAATCCATTGCCTATTCTATACCCCACCTCAAGCTGTCACTAGCCAAGAGCCCCATATAATTCATGAGAAGTTATACAGCAAGTGCAAATAACAGCAACGCAACCAAAGTGCAAAGTCAGCAGAATCAGAATGGCCCAGACTCGAATTGGAATTGCCTCCCGGTACTAAACTTCAAGGGAGCAGTTAATGTCCAACATTCAAATCTTTCTTTACATTATAATCCAAAGAAATCGAAGGCCAACAGTCTTAAATTAAAGGTTGCAGAAATTAAAGTCTAAATAATATCTTCTCCATTTATTAAAAAAAGTTTCTCAGTCTCACACGGCAGGGTTCTCAGATTCCTTAAGAGAGTGCTCCTTCAGCATCCACAGCCTCTTTCTGGAATAGAGACGGTTCCTTTAGGGTCCTGGATTAACTAAAGCCAAGTTGTTAAGTATTCCCCTTTTTAACATGTAAGAAGAGTTAATAGAAATGGGATTATCATAGCATATACCAATGGACTCACAAGCAAAACCCGGAGCCCTATAGCAGGTATGCAAATATACATACATTCGTGCATAATTACATACACACATTTCCCAGAACCCATTTTCTACTACAATCTAAATGCATATTGCTGTTCCAAAGACCTTAATAGTGTAGAGGAGGATCCAAGGGTATAGTAGAAGAGTTTGGCTCTCTTAAAAATCATTTCTGGAGGCCGACCGGTGGCGCAGCAGTTAAGTGTGCAAGTTCCGCTTCTCCATGGCCTGGGTCCACTGCTTCGGATCCCTGGTGCGGACATGGCACCACTTGGCAAGCCATGCTGTGGTAGGTGTCCTACATATAAAGTGGAGGTAGATGGGCACGGATGTTAGCTCACGGCCAGTCTTCCTCAGCAAAAAGAGGAGGGTTAGCAGCAGTTAGTTCAGGGCTAATCTTCCTCAAAAAAAATCATTTCTAGCTAACTTCTCCCTTTCCTTCCTCTGTAAAAGAAGCTAGATAGCTAATTTTGTGATGTTCTTAGTCATCTCCCTGCCTGAATTATCCATGTGACACAAATCTTGCTAGCACAGTATAAATGAATATCTAAATAAATAGTTAAAGCCTCCGGTAAAACCTTTTGGTCCTCACCGTTCTTCAAGCCTAAAGCTCAGATGTGGATTTGGGAGATGCACCTAGAACAGGAACCCTGTGACTAGGGAGGCAAAAGCCCTGTGCTAAAAATGAAGGAGCTCAAGCAGAGAAAGAGCCTGGGTTCCCAAAGGATCCCAGATCCATGATATGCCTACTTCTGGATTTCATGCTATGTGAGAAAAGTAAATCTGTGTGTCTTTAAACTACAGAGGATTTCTGTGACTTTGCAGGTAAACACACTGCTGAGTGTTTCAAGGAAAAAAGAAAATTCCAGCTTTACCAACATGCAAGTCAGTGTGCAGTGGTTCCCAAAGTTTACGTCTCATAAGTTAGGAGAAGTATCCCAACAGCAGGTCATTTTCCCCAGCCCTGGGGGAAACATCCACGAGTGCATACAGTTAGAAATTATATTAATGACATCACTGTTGCCAGACCTCACTTGAAGTGCCCTTGTTTTCCAATAGAACCCCTTAATTTCCACCTTTTTAGAGCTCCATGTTTCTGCACCCACCCTCATCCCTTGTTGTGCTAAATTATTAAAACTATTCCTTAGGCTGATCACTCTTGCCTCTCATAGGATAATTTTGATGAATTACTATTTTGACATCTACTAAATCTTGCCAAAGACCCCCTTCAGGAAGAAGGAAAATGTGGGAAAAAAGAGAACACAGGGTAAAAACTAATATTCTGCCACAAGTGTAAGGTATTATGTCTGCCCTTGGGCTCCTATGCAATATTTACCAGGTGCAGATCTTCAGGGACTCACAGCTAGCAGGCGGGACACCGTAGATTCATCTACAGCTCATACATCTTTGGATGTGACAAGAAATACATGAAAAGTATGGCATTTTATGGGGCTCAGAGGAACTCCTGCTTTGGGTTTTTGGGTAGACATCATGGAGGCAGTATTGGCACATGGTACCCACCTTTTCCACCCCAGCTGAGAAAGTTCAGAAGGAAGAAGAGTAAAGAGGAAGCATCCTGGCAGAGGAAATGGCATGAGCAAACCCAGAGGCAGAGGAGAGCTGGTGCGTATAAGAAAAAGTGTACTCACCCCAAACCTCCAAGATAGTGACATATTCATCTTTTCAATCTAGAAAATCTCTCCTTTCTTGGATTTCTGTGATATCAACATTCACATGATTCTGAAATAAAATCATCCCCAAATCTCTGATGTCCACTGTCACCTCTCTCTGTATTCTTTCCCTTGGCAGATTCATTAATTGTCACGATCACCACTACATTGTATGTGGGAAGAGCCCTTAAGTTTCCAGTTTTAGTCCTACCATTTCTCCTAAGCTCTGGTTCAACATTTTCAGCAGTGTGCTTGACATTTCTGCCTTGATGTCTTTGGTGCTGATCACAAATGGAAGAAATTCTCTACTCTTCTCCTGGCATGACTATTTCAGTTGAAGACCCCGCCATCTTCCCAGGCACCTCATTCAGAAACATCTGCCTTCACTGACTTTCTCACTCCTTGGCTCAGCACATCCAAATAGTCACTAGAATCTGAGAATGATACTTCCCCATTTCTATCTCTCTCTCTGTTCCTTCTGAGACTAGTGCAATTGTCCCTATTTTATACATTAGTGTTAAATCAACCATCTTGAAGCTCAACTCGATCCACTTTTACTAGAGGCTGTCCCGAGGACAGATTTTCTCTTTCCTGATTATTGGGGCCTAGTGGCTATGAGAGAGCGAATCTGGGTAAGGGACTATTCTCTGCAGACCCTCACACTCCGTTGAGAATAGGTCCTAAGGTCTAGCTCTGAGAATTGAGAAGTGTAGAGAAGCTCAGTTGCAGCCGTGGACTCAGAACATAGTTTCCAAAGTAGTTTTATTAGCCACTAAGCTGACATTTTTCTCTCCCCATTATCTGACTCCTGTGTCTGGGTTTTGGTTGGTTCCAAAGTGAGGTGGGAGAGAGAAGACTAATGATTACCTCTAAATTCCCAGAAATATTAGCAAGAGAAATGTTTGTTGGTTTAGTAGGAGATCCCCCTTGAAGGATCTGAGCAGCCACACTTGCAAGGTGAAGCCAGGCCTGTAAGGTCTGGATAGAGCTGCAGAAAAGACTGAGAGGGTCCTTAGGGAAAGGAAGAAGAAGGGAGGCCCAAGAGAGATGTCATTTCAGGATGTCCCCTGGGGACCACTCTGTGTGGACTGATAGATCATACAGATGAGAATGAGAAAAGCAACTCATTCTCGTCTCAATGATGAGAATTCAACTCAATGAGAAAAGCAGAGAAATGTTTTGCATCACAGTCTCGAGCTGCTGTCTGTTGATGTCTCACGATAACATTTTCTTTTTGGTGATGAACTGGATCTTCACAGCTTCCCAAATGTCACGGGAATTACTGAAGGGATGTGCAGATATGAGACACTTAAGAAACATCTATTGAATACTTTAAATGAAGATGATAATTTCTATTTCTATTTCATAGAGTTAATAAGAAATTCAGTACACTAAAGGGATTCATTAATTAAAAAAAGGCAAAAATGAAATGCTATCTGTCCAATTTAAAGATTATAGGTGGGACTCACATAAAAATTCCCTACAGGAATAAGCATGGGTGGAAAGAGGTACCATTAATAGGAGATGATTGGAAAGTAAGCCAAGAAAGAAAGACGTATGCTATTTAGTAGATGTATTATGCTATCAAGAAGACCTGGTATGTTCATACTAAGTGATACTTTCATATTAAAGTCTTTGTTGCAAAGTGCTTCATGATCAGTTTAAACGAAGCCTGGAGGGAAGTGGATTGAGTTGACCTTCAGAATGGTTGATTCAACAACAGTGTATAAAATAGGGACGATTGCACTAGTCTCAGAAGGAATACAGAGAGGTGGAAATGGGGAGGTATCATTCTCAGGATCTGGTGACTAATTGGATGTGCTGAGCCAAGGAGTGAGAAAGTCAGTGAAGGCAGATGTTTCTAGATGAGGTGCCTGGGAAGATGGCGAGGTCTTCAATTGAAATAGTCATGCCAGGAGAAGAGTAGAGAATTTCTTCCATTTGTGATCAGTACCAAAGACATCAAGGCAGAAATGTCAAGCATACTGCTGAAAATGATGAACCAGAGCTTAGGAGAAATGGTAGGACTAAAACTGGAAACTTAAGGGTTCTCCCCACATAGGGTGTAGTGGAAATCATGACAATGAATGAACCTTCCAAAGGAATGAATACAGAGAGAGGTGACAGTAGATGTTAGAAATTTGGGGATGATTTTATTTCAGAATCATGTGAATGTTGATATCACAGAAATCCAAGAAAGGAGAGATTTTCTAGATTGAAAAGATTAATATATTACTATCTTGGAGGTTTGGGGTGAGCGCACTTTTTTTAATGTCTTTTCAGTTTTTATCAATCTTTACTCCTTCTATAAATATTAAAAGCAGTAAATATTACCTTTAAAGAGAAAATGACTAGTATAACATGATAATGGAGGCAAACTGGTAGTTTAAATGTTTTTTATGAGTTTTAAAATTTAGAAGAAGCCTTTCATTTGGCTTATTACTATGTTTAATATTCATGTGTTTATTTACTTAGCATTTTTCAATAAATAGTTGTGGACAACTAGTTAAGTGCTAGGCACTGTTCTAGTCATTTGGAATACATCAGTAGACAGACCATCAAAGATCCCTGCCCTCTGGTGCTTTCATCCTTCCTTCCTTTTCTAGAATGCAAGTCTACTTGGACTTTTTGGGCATCTTATATACCCCACCTCTTCAAGTGATGGAAGACTCACACCACCATAACATTCAAGTTAATTCAATTTTCTTACCTGAGCTTCTGCTGTTTTGGTTGCAGAATGGAAATAATTGTGGCCACTTTTCAGGATAAGGATGCAAACGGCATGTAGAAAGCCCTTCTCATGTGCTTCTTCAAAAGTTCACTGTGAACTGTGAGTGTCAACATAAATAGCAATGGGTAAGAGAACAGAAATTCTGGATTCTAGGTTTTAATTCTGGTTTCATAATTCATAGTGTTTTCTTACACTTCAGTTTTATTAGATAGATAGATAGATAGATAGATAGATAGATAGATAGATAATAGATACATAGGTAGATGGAGGGAGTCGGGAGTGGATTTGACTCAAGTCTTCATAAACTTTCCAACTAAGTCCCCGAGTAGCATAGATAAATGAATTGTGTACCCTGAGTATAACCTCAGGTATCCTGCTACGATCAGGAGATTTTCTTGAAGTCACATTTGCTTTTAATACTTCTGCAAATGTCTTCATATCTATTTTCCTTTAACCACAGCACTTTAAACGATTTCCCAAGAATTGATATTAATAGCACCCATTTTTACCCAGGGCATTTTAGCTGCGATTTCTTGTGCTAGGGCCTTTTCTTGCATCAGCTTATTTTATATTCCCAGTTTCCCTTGACTTGGGTGTAAATATTATCCCCATTTTACAGGAAATACTGAGGCTTATAGGCATTAAGAACCTTGCCCAGGATCGTATAGCTAGGCTGTGGTGCAAGTGGGATTCAAACTTCGGCAGTCTGGATCCAGATCCACATGTAGGATCTTAAGGTGTGCCTTAGTTCTCTGTGGCTAATTTTCCTGTCCCCAACCTCCAAACACCATGGTCCATCTTGGGGTTATTCAGGGATGCCACGTGAGAACACCAATGTATGGCTTCTCCAACCCTACAACCCGCCCATTCGCATTCATAAGTGTGGTCATCCATCTTGCCCAAGATTGAGAGATGAAGGAGCATAGTCTTTCCTAGCACAGGTGTCCAAGATGCTGAATTTTTCCAAAGAACACTGAAGTCTTCATCTCACCCTGCTTTTGGCAAAGGGAGTGGTGAGGTAGTTATGGACGAGGTGTTTCTCCCGCAGTTCTCCTTCTGGGATGATTTACTTAATGTCTTCCTAATAGTTTGTGGAGCAAAAGGGAGCAGAAGGGTTGGGGCTGGGGGTGAGTGGGTAGAACAGATGAGGGGAGAGAAGGCACGATTTATGTTCAGACAGGGCAGTGCCTTGAGCCTGCCTCACAATGGAGGTCATTCATCAAAGCGGCCAGGCCCGCAGGGACACGTAGTGCTTGGGCTTGGAACATATTCCATCAGCCTAATTGCTGGTGAAACCTGAGGTGACGCGGGAGAAACTGATCGAGTGTCTGCTGACCTGCTTCTAGCCCGGCTGACCCCACACACAAGGTTCTCCTTACTCTGAGGGCTTCTCATCTCACCTCTCTCTGTCCCCCACCCCACTCTTCTTTTTACACTTGGTAAAATGACAAGCTTCTTTCTATTTGCTGCTCTTACCTCAAGGAGATGGTGGCTTCCCCGACAGAATACTCTCTCTTGAAATAAGGGCAGCAGATCACTCAGATTCAGAAGGAAGCTGGTGTGTTTACAGAGCCCTATTCCTCATTTCCACCAGTGTCCTGCGCAGCAGCAGAAGAGAATACATTTCTTCAACCAGCATTTACTGAGCACATATTCTGTCTCAGAAAATAGAGATGTAGCATTGAAAAAGTCACCTGAGGTCCCCACTTTTACAGAGGTTAGCGTCTGATAGGAGTGAGAAGTGTTAAATAAGCCACCATGACACAGAGTTAAGAGACACGATGAGAAAAACATGGGGACATATGGGACCTCAGGACAGAAAGGTACATCTAACTCCACCCAGGATGGTGACTTCATAGGAGTCCCTAGGAAAATCCACCTTTTTAGGATCTTTGTCCCAGAAAAATGCCGCCTTGTAATAAGACTTTCTCTTTCTAGTCACAGAACATTGTGGAAATCAATTGAAACTGTAGCCTTCAGGTATAAACAAGATGATGCATCTCTCTTAAAATGCAGTGGCCAAAATACTAACTTTGAATTTGTTAGAATGCGATTGGCTGTAGGAATATAATTTTTGAGGATGCTTGTGGTTATTTGTAAACGGTGGCTTAGCTCATGAATCCTAGCTCCTGGGGGTCAGCATCTGAGAGGGGCCTCTCCTCCTATTGAGGAAAGCCCAGACTTGCTGTTCATGACATCACTATTGCAACTTATAGAACCTGCAGGTGGACCTGCTGAACTTCCCCAGCCAGGCGAGGTGGACCCGAGACCCTATGGGGACATACAGGTGCTAGGATGTCGTATTCCCTTCCCTCTGAGTGGGTGCATCCTGACTACAGCTCTAAATCTCCTCTTCCCACGGTTGAGGGACCTCTCTCTCCGTCTCCATGGGGTCTACCAAAGGTAAGAAATGACAGTAAAGCTTGCTTTTCCTTTGTTCAGAACTGGTGAGTCTGTCCCTTCCATAGAAAAGACACTCAGACAGAGGAAAAGAACCTGCTATCAGTTCTACTTTCAGAATTAGGAAAGTCCTCTTTCTCTGGAGTTAAATAAGAGTGAGAATTCTGGCAGGCTTCGTATAGGAAGTAAAGGTTAACTGAAGGATGTATAAGTGCCTGGTGAAGGCACAGAGGGATTGTTCTAAGAAGGAACACCTTGTATGAAGATTTAGACCTCTGAAGCACAGAGACCACAAGACAGGTGAGGTACTAAATAGGGGCAAGGGTGGGGGTGGGGCAGCCAGAGGAGGTGAGGCTTGTAAGTAATGTTAAAGAACTTAGAGTTCATCCTGAGGTTGAGGGGAAGACAGTGAAGAGTATGAAGCAGAAGAGAGACATGTTGGGATCTGCTTTTTAGAAAAAAGCACCCTGGCTACAGCATGGAGAAGGAATTAAAGGGGACAGATGGGAGGTAGGGAGACCAATTTGACAGCTGTGACCACAGTCCAGGAAAAGAGGGCGGGAACCTGAACTAGAGTGGTGGTAGTGAGGATACAGAAATGTAGATACATTCAAGAGCTGGTGGAAGCCAGAATGAACTTGATAGATTTTAAGTAGATGGTGAAGGAGAGAGAGAAGGTAAGGATGGTTCCTGGGTGCCTGGTCTGAGTGCCTAGAGTGATAATGGAATCATTCACTATGTGTAATGGACTGAATGTTTGTGTTCCCCCAAAATCTGTATGTTGAATTCCTGACCCCCAATGTGATGTTTCAGGAGATGGACATTTGGGAGATAATTAGGTTTAGATGAAGTCGTGATGGTGGAGCCCCTATGATGGATTAGTGCTCTCATGAGAAGAGAACAGAGTTTCTTCTTGCCACCCCATGAGGACACAGCAACAAGGTAGCCATCTGCAAGCCAGGAAGAGGTCCATCACCAGACACGGAAGCTGCCAACAGCTTGACCATGGACTTCCAGCCTCCAGAGCTGTGAGAAATAAATGTCCATTTTGTGAGCCCTAGTCTATGGTGTTCTGTCGTAGCATCCTGGACTGAGTAAGACACTGTGACAGGGAAGGAGAGGTAGTGTAACTCCAATTTCAGGTGGGAGCAGGTACGAGCGGGATGCTGCCAGATGTCCGAGGGGTTGAGTAGACAACAGGAGTTGGAAGAGAAGTCTAGGCTAGAGATACGGATTCCAGGCTGTACTGTGGAAGGAATGTAGAGCCATGGCATTATGAGGTGACCATGGAGATGGGGAAAAGTGAGAAGAGAAGAGGCTTAGGGACACCAAAATTTAAGGGGCGGAGACCTAAGCTTGCACACAGTGTTCACAGTTACTAATGTCCAGAGTGAGGAAGAGAACAAAGCTCACATACTGGGCCACAGGCATATGATCCAAGCACATAATTCTGTCCCATAAGAACTTTAACTTCTAGCCCTTCAACAATGGTACCCTCAGAAACTGATGTCTATGAAAGGGCCTCAGTTGTACCTGAGGTCTCATTTTTTTGGATTTTAGAATGCCCCACAGATGTGAAGTACTACCCTAATAATAATTCTCACAGTGATTGGAGCTGTTATCCTCCCCAATTTCAAAGGGGAGAAGTTACATTCAGAGAAGTTACTTGGCTTGTCCCAGTGAGAAAGGCAGAGCCTGAAATCACTCGGGTCTTCTGATTTAGATGTACTGCTCTGTCCTTGTCCTTGTAAGTTACTACTTATTGCTCCTATATGTTTATGTTAGTTTATTATTTTCTGAACCTGTGGATCCTCTCTGTCAGAACCCAAAAGAAAAACACCCTTCAGCTGAAGACACGGAAAAATACAGCATGAGGGAATTTCTCAGAACCATTTCTGAGAGACCTAAGATACCCTTCTCTTGTGACCTTGGCCTGTCAGCTGTTACCAAGTCCTGGAGAAAATGGGGAGTCTGAAACGCAGGCTGTGTTTGTCCCTGCTCCTGCCTCGTGTGTTCTATTTCTGCTTCACACCATCATGGATAATGAAAGTCGACTGGCTGCTTGGGTTTCCTTTCTCTCTGCCACTGTCGTTTCCATTTGCTGGATCTCATGCCTTTTTAGCACAAAGTTGTTGTGTTTGGGCTTCACTTTGCCAGGCAGTGATAAATTCCAATAAAAACCTATTCTTATTGAATTATTTTCAGAATGTTATGCAAACATGTCTAAATTATGTGGCAGCCAATTCTGCTCTAAGATCTGGTTTTGACTTCATGTTAATTCGAGTAGGGGAGAGAAAGAAAGAAAGAAACAAAAACCCAAAGTGCTGAGATGCCATCTTTCATTCTCTAGGAGAATTTTTTTTTTTTTTGAGTCTACTCCTTTGATCCAATGGCTTAAGTTCCCTTTCAGAACACTGGGTAGTGAAGGGCGTGTTCCAGTCTTGGATGCCCCTCAAGGAGTACACAGAGGGAAAGTGCCGCACCTCAGTTCTCCAGGAGAAGAAAGGCTGAGACAGGTCGAAAGCCAAACACAAACGTAGGGAAAGGCCATGACCTCCTTTTCTTGAAAAGGATCAAACAGGACTTCTTTCAGTGAGTTCAGACCTTAATCTAAGCTGTCTTCTCCCAAGGAGCTTTAAAAAAACAAGTAGTAATGGCTATTTTCCACCCATGTACTCTCATCAGCAACTCTAAGAACCAAGATCTAATTCTACCAGAAACAATACATTGCTGATCCTGGGGGTGGACAACTGTTGCTTTTCCATTTCCACCTCTTATAGCCAAAATCCGTCTCTTTTTTTTTGATGGAATGTTCTGTTCCCTCACTAGCTGTCCATTTTGGAGCTTGCTACACTGGTAGGATGAAAGGCTGGAGCTGTTGATGACCCTTGTCAAAGGGCATTTGCCTGAGACTGAAGCCTGGACGGGAGGGTGGACAGTCAATGGGCAGAGTATGCAGGGTCCTGAGCACATCATCTGAACTCTGGCTTCAGACCATGCCTGAGCCAGATCTACTGCCTGGACTCTGTAAATATAGGAACCAGCAAACATCAGAATCTCAACTACCGTGTGCTTCAAGTCTCGGTGTGTTCATCTGAAAAACGGAAAGGACAATATACTGAGATTTTCAATGTGTTCCATAAACCATTGGAATTCCAAAAGTCTTGTCCATAATATTCTTGTTCAAAATGCCATTATGTGCGCATGTGGCTGACTATACAGAACAGAATTAGTAAAGAGGAAGGACTCAAATTCCTGAATTAAAACTTTTATTGCAACAGCACCAATGGCCTCCATTGTCAGAAGATTTCAATCAAAACTCCTCACGCTGGCTCTACCAGATAGCCTGTCTACATTTGCAGCCTTATCCCTCAACATCCCTTCACATTTCCCATCCTCTGGCCACACCAAGCCCTGCAGTGTTCTCCACTCATGCTCAGTGCTGTCTTTCTATGTCCCTGCAATCGTAGTGGCTCCTTTTCACGGGATGCCCTCTCCACTCAGCCGCATCCCACGTCGCAATATCTCCCAGTCTCACCCATCTGCAAGATCCATATTCTTCAAAAATCCTCCTTCAACTCCCCATCCCCAATCCTTCTAAGAAACAATTCTTTCCCCTGAATCCCCAAAGCATTTTTTCTAGACCTTACTTATGTTACTGCATCAAGTTCCCCTTATGCACCACTTCAGATCACCCCCAATTCTCAGGAGCTTCAGGGGCCCTTGTTGCCCACATCGCCACTGAGCAAGCCATCCTGTGTAGACTCTGGCCAACTGCACATGACCACAACCTGACAATGACTCCCTGCAGGTCCGTGATCTGAACCTCTTATCTTCCATTTTGGTACATTCCTGTTGCCGTTGAGTCATTAAACCCAATGGGATATACGTGCACACACACACACACACACACACATGTACACACACACACACACAAACACACACACCCCTATAAGGGCAGGGAGTTAATGGTTCCTGGGGTGAAGCTTTGATCACCAGGAGAAGGAGCCAGTGAATAACTTCTCCATCTCCTTTCCCAGTCCATCACGTACTTTGCTGAGACCCAGTCCTTCAAGGCTTCTAGGTCCTATGAGAGTGAGCAATTAGTTCTACTTATTACCAAGTGATGTCTGGCTTGGCAGACACCCCCTGTAACTGTTCTCCTTGCCTTCCTCACACCGTTGTCTCCTCCTTCCTCCCCTCCTTGCTTGCGATATCCAGTAACGAAGCAGCAGATACTGCATGCCTCTGGCTCTGTTTCCTAGGGTACCCATCCTCTTACTTTCTACTTTATATCACGGTTGCTTATGAATGTACATTTGTACCTTTCTCCCCCTTACTAGACTACATAATTATTGCAGATCCATTCTATATTTTCCGTCTCTGTAACACAATATCCCAGATGAGTGCCTGTCATATGTCTGTGTTATGGATGACAACAGACTGTGGAAAATGTAGTGTCAGTAGGGACCTGAAGCCCCTGAATAGACACACCCAATGTGGCAGGATGGGAGGGCAGTTTTTTCTAACATTATGACTCTATTCTCAAGCCAATGACTTGTTAATACAACCAAGGGCTGTTGAGCACACTGGAGCACGATTTGACCAAGGGATGTTCTCTTTCTCATCTCAGTACAAGAGTGTGCATGTGAGGCAAAATACCGAAAATAAGTAGGTCAGACTCTACTGGGAAGAGAAGGTAGCAAGGCGCTGGTGTGGCTGGGAAGGAGACTGTAAGGAAAAGAACTGGAGTGACTCCGTTTAGCTTTGGGGAAGGAATATAAGGAAATTCTGATGGCCTGATACCTTTCACAATATGTACAAAGGAGAAATATAAATTCACAAAAGGGCTGAGAGCCCACTGGGAAAGAGATCTTATTAGAACATATTATGGACTGAATGTGTGCTCCAAAAATTCATGTGTTGAAATCCTAATCTTCGACGGTATTAGGAGAGGGGTCATTTGGAGGTGATTAGCTTATAAGGGTGGTGCCCTCATAAATGGGATTGGCACCTTCATAAGAAGAGACACAAGAGAGCTTCCTGTCTCTGCTCTCCACCTTGTGAGGATACAATGAGAAGATGGCCATCTGCAAACTGGCAAGAGAGCCCTTCCTTATTGGACAGGGTATCTGCCAGTGCTTTGCTCTTGGACTTAGCCTGAAGAACTGCAAGAAATAAGTGTCTGCTGCTTAAATCACCCAGTCTACAGTATTGCAGCCTGTTACGGTGGCCTGAACAGACTCAAACAGAGCATCAGGAGGACTGAGAGGATCCCAATTGATGTCTGCTAGGAGGGAAGGAGACCACAGCCTCTAAGGACAGAATTCACTTAAATGAGCTGGAAGCAATTCTAGCAACCCCTCCCCCCACACCACCACCACAACCACCTCACCACCTTTAATACAGCCTGTCTCACATCATGGATCATTGTGGCTGGAACCTTGGTGCCCATGTGCGGCCTTGAAACCACTGTGCCCTGTGCTCATACTTGGGTCTACAAAGGCGTGACCACAACAGTGGAGAGGCATCCATCAGCCTGTACTGGGGGGCTTTTAACAAAGGCACCTGTGGAAGGAGCTGAAACAACACACATCCATAATCGGGCAGACGGTACACTCAAGTTCTCTCTCAGCCCTGTATCTGGAAACAGGACTGTGCACTTTGGACTCTGTCCCTGGAGTTCTTGGACTTCAAGTAGTCCTCCTGCTAATGAGGACTCAACCAGTGAATTGCAAATTAAAAGATGTGACTACATTCTTAAGGTGACGAAGCGGTTCCACCTGGTCATTCCAGGACTTGCAAAGCCGTCTGCAAGAAGTACTCTGTTGACCACAGATCTTCTAAGGTACCAGGTGTAGCCACTGCCTGTTGGAAACTGTGACCCATGCAGAGAAAAACAAAACAGGAGATGAGCAGAGGAGAGCAGATGAGTAATTGCACCTGTCAGAAAATGAGGATAACGGTTCAGGCTACACGCACGGAAGTCCTGAGTTCTGTGGAGAAAAACACGAGAGCAAACATGGGGAACTGTTTGTCCTCAATCTCCCCCGGAAAAGGTGGAGTTGCTCGTTTGGGCCTGGTGGCCTGTATTGCCTTCCAGCCAACACTATTAAAAGTGCCTGCTCACACTTGGTGGTTAGCACAGGCATTTCACAACCCCTGACCTGCTGCCCATCCTGCAGATACAGGCAGCTCTAATTTTGCAAAATGCTATTTTTAAAACAATTAAGTAGTTCCACATTGTCCCCACGGCAGCCCTGGGGAAAGAATTGGTTGCCTCACCGTATCTTTGGCACCGAAGGGCTTTGCTGTGGATGTCTTCTTTCTGCTGTCGTACCGTCCTGATTAAGATGAATTGTTTCAGTCAAAGTGAGTCACTCAGAAAGGATGGAGGGAGGAGGGCAGTTTGCTTTTTTTCCTACTTCAATGTTTGTTCTCAAAGATCCAGAAGAATACAGAAGTGAAGCAAAGGAATTTAAAGTGTGGAACATGTAATAAAGGACATCAAGTGAAAAGCTATTATGGGCTCCCTGTTTATCTTCAGCTCAATGACTTTCAGAAGAGCATGCGCTTGGCTGGTGAGCTTGGAGGATGTGGCTGCTCCCTGCCAGTTGGAGCCTCGACTTGAACTCTCAAAAACCCAGCTGACCTCATCAAACCCCATCTGCCCTAAATAACAAAGCTAGGACAACCTCCCCTCGACAGACTCATGCACATGTACACACCACATACACACACACACACACACACACACACACTCTAGGTGTATACATTGGAATTTCCAAAGCCTATTTTGAGTAGAGAAGTCATATATGACCAAGAAAGAAACTGAGTAAGAAAAAAGAAAATACATAATGACTAAACTCAAGACTGCACCACAGAGGAAATAAATATTATTTATAGGACAACTTTGACTTACTGGGCATTAGTGCAATGGTTTACTCTTCCTGAGTCACTTCTCCCAGGCTCAGACTCAAACATGCCCTCTGAGTATGGCCCCCTGGCTCTGAGACCCCACCACCACCTCACTGTCTGCCAAGCCCCTCAGATGGCTTTATTGGTAAAGTGGGCCTGGGTGAAGCAGCTTGGGCTATTTGAGTAGTATTTATAGAACACTTCTAGGGACCTCATCCAAACCCATGATCACTAATCTCATTCGAAATCGAAAGCATCTATCATTGACTCTTTTTTTCTATCCCACTATCTTAACAAAAAGAAGAAAGGTTTGGTAAAGAGGAAAATGTATAGTTTTGCTGATTTTGTGCATTCGGTAGGGATCAAATTGCCATAACCCGTTGGGAAGAAAATTGGGCAGGGTGTCAGGAGCCTGCACCACACAGCATCTAGCTCAGAACATGGTGCACTCGATCTCTGTTGGCAAATGAGTGAATGAACTTGAGTATGAATTCGAGCCCATCAACCAACCAGTTGCGTGACCTCAAATAAACCACTTTTGTTTTCTAGATCTCAGAGAATAGTCCAACAGAGGGAACTAGATTATCTTCTAGTTCAAGTATTTCTGTCACTGTCCCAGCAGCCTGGAGTCTGCACATCCCCGGAGGGATGTCTTTCCCTGGAAAGTCCATTTGCAACCATCTCTGTCTTACATGTACATCTTGGTCTGGATGAACCTTGACCATTCAGCTCCCGGTTCCAGCCTGAGCCCACCCAATGGCTTCACTGAAGCCTTCTCTGGATTCCAATGGTTCTAATGTAGAGGATGGCATATCTGTTTTTGCCAAATTTAGGTTGTTGGCAGATGCTTCTGCAGCAACTCATTCCGCAAACAGTAACTCATCTGAACTCTCTTCACTCCCCCAGCCCATACAAATTGCCACAAAATTACTGATGGTAATTAAAATTCATGGCCTCTTTGGAAAAAGTATGAGGTCAGTAACTGGCTGCATCCTTAAGTTACAGAGAAGATACTTTTTATCCTCAAACGAGAAACCAAGGAATATTATCATAATTCTATCAGCCCCATATTTGATGGCTCCACAATAGTTATTTCTCTTACCCAACCCAGGTTTGTTCATTCTCAATCCCGTTCTCTCTCACTCGTTCTCGCTCTTGCTCTTTCTCTAGCTCTCTGTCTCAAACTCAGAGGACTGGCAGGATTCCCAGCCATGTGAACATAAGTCAGTGCAATCTTGGCCAGAGTTAGATACATCGACAAAATGCAGGTAACATTGGTCACTCGGAAGGTTGAGCCAAAGGCTTAGAGCCTAGATAGCTTCAGTCCCGTATTGTCCCATGATGCTTGCCCTGACACCTTCTCCCCTTCTCCCCTTCTCCCCTTGGTCCCAGACCTTCTTAAGAACTAGAGGATATCGATAAAGAAATCTCAAGATCCGTTCCAGCCCTATTCTCCTCCTTTTGGGAATGAGGCCGTGAGACTCAGAGAGGCCCAGCCCAGCCATGTCTTCAAAACCTCCTCCTGTGCCTCTCCTACCATCCTACAGAATTCACTCAGTCACTCCTCTTTCCACAGGACATTAGGCTTCTATGTCTAGCTGGAACTATTTTGGCAAAAGTCTTTGCTAGCGACCAACCCAGGCCTCCCTGGAGTGGAAAATCAGGAGGTGCTTAATCAGGCAGGATGGCCAAGGGATCTGCAGAGTAATAAAAGGCACAGGAGGGAGGCTGCTGTGACCCAACTGTTCCCCTACAAGGCCAGCGCATGTTGGGCATTTTGCTTTGTTTTGCTGCCTTTTTGTTGACCTTTCCCCCTCATTTGTGTCTCTATTTAGTTTTGCGTGGGAAAGAGAAGGTCAAGGATCTGGGAAGGCAGGGAAGATGTTTTATTGGTCAGAAATTGGCAAGACCTCATATTCCTGCTTCATCAGCATGCCTGACCCATTGGTTGGAGATGGGTCTTCACCTCCTGGCTCCTCTTGGGCTCTGTAAATTCACACTTTTTAATTTTTACAGAGCAGTTTACGGGATGCAAAGAGGGAAAGCTGGGGGATTTGTTGTCAGGGGCTGCATTGAGCAATGAACCATGTTCTTGCACTCCTGTTCTTCCAACCATCTGTGAGTCTTGTATATAAGCACTTAGACTGTGTGAGGGAGATGGGAAAGGCTCCTTTGCAGGCGTGAAAGAGCAGGAGGGTCAGGAAGCAGCCTTCAGGAAAACCTGAGACACTGGTCTGTCTCTAATCAACTTGGTTTTGTAGGGGGGTGCAGGCAGGAGAACATTTAGCAGGTCATTTTCACAACCCACTCTGAGCTGTCCAACCTATGAGGAGAAGGAAAATGCGTGACTTGATGATTTAAGCCAGAACATGCTCAACATGTTTAATAGTTCATATTTTGAAAGGGGTGCTTTGGGAGGAATGTGGTAGGATCGAAAGAATTTGAAACTATAGAATTCTCTGACTCTCTAGTTACTCCTCAGAGTATCATAATCTACAAGCAACATCCCCACAGCAGTCAGTCACTTAGAAATGAGAACTGATAGAGACCAACAAAGACACGACTAACAAAGAATCAAAGCTGAACTTGACAGAAATGTCCTGTGTGGTCCGGTTAAATAAGGGGCAGGTTCAGTCGCTAGGAATTTTATTTATCAGTAGAGAAAAGTTGGGGAAAAGGACTTGGAGTTTTTCCAAGTGTCCCCACCTTTTTAAAGCTTGAGAACCCCACTAGAAGGGAAGGTTAGAACAACTGAGGAGTCATCGTCACCACCATGACCATCATCATCCTGCCTCTTGGTGGACATTTAGTAAAAGCTTATTGGATGCCAGGCATCTTATAAGTGCTTTGCATACATTATCACATATCATCTCTCTCAAGATAGGACGTGATTACCTGCCTCTTCTGGGTCCAGAGATTGGGGGAGGTGTCTCCCCCATGGCCTGCAAAGGGGTGGCAGACAGAAGAACCTCAACCTCTACCTTGGTCTAACCTCAGTCTCTACAAGTGAGGAAGCAGATGCTCCGAGGACTTTAGCTCATATTCAGACTTCCCAGTTTTTCCTTCCTCCCAAAGAAGAAGCCAGTTAATGCTAATACTGGAAGCTCCAAAGGGAGAGAGGAGAGGAAAGTGGCTGTTAGAAAGGTAAAATTAGACCTATGATTCCACCCTGAATTCTGGAAGATCCTGACTATGATGGTTTGAACCCCTCACCACAGTCCTTTATTGTGATGTCTCTGTTTGTCTGGGTTGGGAAGACTTCCGGGAGAAGCCCCAGCCTGTTCATGGAATCCTATACCTCTCTCCACCTTCCCATGGCCCCGACTCCTTAGGAAGGGGTTCTGTGTGGAGCTGGAGAGGACTTGAGCTCTCAGTGGGTGGGAGAGTGGGATGGAAGGTGGCCTTGGGTCAACCTCTGCAAAGCGCTGCCCACAGCAGCTGTCCACCTGGCCTACCAGGCACAGGAGGTGTGGTGTGGAATCTCTTCTCTTTACTCTCCCTTGATGTCTGGGAGTAAAGGCCTCTTGAGTTTTCCTAGTAAATGTCCCATACCAGAGGGGGAGTGGTTATGTTTTATGCCTGAGGGAAGTGAAGAGGGAAGAAAAAAATATTACCATAAAAGCAAACTGGAAAAACTAGAAGTGGAAAAATTCTCCTAGGGAAACACACAATACGATTAAAGCAATTTAGATTCTTCTGGGAAGAGGTGTGTGTGAGGGGGTGGAGGGGGATGCTAATAAACAGCGCATACTTGGAGTCTCCAAAAGAGCAGGAAACCAGACTCCTTCCAAGGGCAGGGGTGATGCATTTAGAGAAATAACACGCGGGATTGTCGCAGGCAGCCCTGCTGTATACACGGCAAGGAATAGCGCCAGATCCCATGTACTCTCAAACCAATTCGCAAATCCCTCGGATTATCAAGAATTTTATTTGCCTTTAGAGCGGAGCAGCCTTGTACACCATAAACATTCCATTCAGGCATGAAGTTCTGGGCTGTGCCTCTGGCTCACTCAGCACCACTCCTGCTGAGAGTCTCCCTTCCATCCAGTTTCTTCGGCTGAGCCTGAGTGCGGTTAAGCTACGACCTCCAGTCGCTTAAAGCTGCAAAAGTCTTTTCATCGATCGCTTATGCTCCAATTCCTCCTCAGGCTTAAACACAGATGCTCTGGTATTGTGAGCAGAATAATGACTTCCCAGAGATTCCACATCCGAGTCCCCAAAACCTGTGAATATGTTCCCTTACATATCAAAAGGGACTTTGCCAACGTGATTCAATGAAGGACCTTGAGATGGGAAGCGTATCCTGGGGTATCTAGATGAGCCCAATTCAATCGTAAGGGGCTCTAAAAGATGGACGAGAAAGGCTGAAGAGACAGAGGAGACGTGACGATGGAAGCAGAGGTCCAGCATCACTTCCTCAGCGGGGCGGGCCCCTTTGAGGTCAAATCTCTTCAGTAGAGTCTCCCTTTGTTCTGTAAATTTCACCTTCATGGCAATCGTCCCCACCACAACTGAAGAGGAGTTTGTGTGATTATTTGACTAATGTCAGTGTCATTTACTAGCACACAGGAAGGCAGGGGCTATGCCAGATTTTGCTTCCTTCTGCAGTCCCAGCCCACAGCAGGTACTCAATAAATATTTGTTGAATAAATGCGCAAATGAAAGGATGAACAGGATCTAAACCTCCTGCGGTTCTGAGTATCCTTTAGTGTGGGTGGAAACACAGCAGTCCATGAGGAACCCCACTGATCTGCTCTTTGCTTTTTGTTTTCCTATCTTGCTCCAACCAGAATATTTATCTTTACATATGGTCTTAATACATTTTTGCTGAGAAAACAGCAGTATCTATAACTCTAATCCATGGCTCCAGGAGTTTGTAGGGATGGAAAATTTCCTTTTTCTCTGTTATGATTTGTATTCAGATTATTCTGATTTTCACTCTTGACCTGATTGCCCCACCAGTGTACAATGATCTCTGTTGTTGGACGGGAGGTGTCCTGTGGCTTTCCTCTCCTCTCAATGTGAAAGATCATCCACTTATTCCAAGACCGAGGTCCCAAGCCCAGTTGTGCAATACCCCAGGGGGGGATCCCATGTTCAAATCATCAGAGCAAATTTTGTTGAAATTCACTTAAACCTTAGTGTGCTCCCGCATATATTTTTAAAGGAAGTTGTGGGTGAGATTACAAAAACTGAAACACTGAAAAGGTAGATCTACTCAACTCAGTTATTGCCCACCAGCTCTCAGTGTAAAACTCTGAAATAAAATAAGGTCATTTTCAACTCTCTCCTCTTTCTCAACAATTGATTGCTTATGTCTGTAGAGCGCAATTAGAACATTCCCACATTCATCCCTCACAACTTGCCTGGGGTGGGAGCACCTAGCGGGGGCAAGCCAGGTGTTACTAATTTCCCTAAGTACTGAAATCGCAAAGTAATTGCTCACTCTCTTTTCACCTGGCTGCTTCATCTTTGTTTCCCTGGTGCCTCTCGTGCTATCTAACACATATTAGTCATGGGTAAGTATTTTTGGAAGGAATATGTGAATTCCTGGCTTCTTTCTAATAGGAGTATTTTTAATTGACTTGCCCAACATTATCCAGTTAGTAAATGAAGGGCCTTGGATTTGCAACGCAGCCATCTGGTTCCAAGGCCAGTGCGCTTTCCTCTCTGGGGTCTGGGACAGGACTCCTAAGGAAGGATGAGGGATGGTGGGGTCAGAAGGTTGACCCTGCTTTGGTGTGAAGAGCCCTGTGTCAATGGTGGACACAGTGGGGAGTTTGTCTCTTCAGGCAAGGAAAAGTAAGCACCAAAAAAGAAAGCTGGAAAGCCTTCAGTGCACTCAGGCAAGAGCAGGAAGAATGTAGATAGAAGACAGACACAAACAAAAGAGCAGAGATGCTGGAATCTTCTCCTCACCCCGCTGTAGCCCCAGAAACCAGAGAGAACCCCAAAAGCCAAGCAAGTCGGGCACACCCCTGACATGGCACTCAGTCCAACCCAGAGGATTTTATAGCCCTCAGGATGTTTAAAAGACCTGGAGGATTTGTATTTCTGGCCCATTAAAGAATGTTTATTTTAAAATATTTAACATTTCTTTATTAAAGATGAACAGGCAGGATATAAGCTCTATAAACTTTCCAAGGCAAGGACATTGCTAGCATTCCAAATGGAGGAATTATTGCCCCGAGAGAGAACCAAGCCTTGCCTATTGCGCTTTACAGGTGGCTGCATATGGAATATTTTTCTTACAAGATCATAATCCAGATGCATGAGCTTTTGAAAATTAAAATTGTAGCTGGATTTTTCTTGCTGCCTCACTCCTAGGCAAGCTAGGGAGGAGGTTGGGGGTCAATTCTCAGGGCAGGCTTGCCCAAAGCATGACCTGACCTTCAGACAGGGCTTTGCAATGCCCCTCCAGTTATGTCACAGGGGTGTCAGCTGTGGCCTCCCTGTCCGTCAGAGTTAAGCCCTTTCTCAGACGTGCAGGCCTGGGGTACAAGACCAACAATGGAAGCCCCTGGCCCTTTCTCTTCCCACCCCTGGCTCCATCCAGCACTAGGAGGGGTTCACACATATCAGTGTGGACATCTTAGGGTCCAACACCCAACTTCCATCCACAGCCCTGCAAACAAACCTCCTTGGCCACTCCTCTGGCCCAGAAGTGTACACACTGGTGGAGTGATCCACTCTCCAGAGGGACCTAGGCAAGAGGCTTGTGCAGGCTCAGAAGCCAGCTGGGGACCATTTGGACAGGGGAGTCCAGGGTCCCAGGGACCCAGAAGGGCATGGGTTCCAGATACACACATCCCCAACTCCACAAACTCCTTACTCCAAAGGGAGGAAAATGATGGGAGGGAGCCAGAAAGGGGCCCTCTGAAGTGCAGGGCCCGGAAGAGGGAGCTGGTTCTGTCAGTGTAGGAGAGTGCCAATCAGATTTAGATAAACTTGATTCAAACTCCCCAAAAGCCCCAGGCTCTCTGCAGATCATAGCATCTATTATTTTCTCAGCTTTGTGTATTCATGGTCCCCTTCCAGCCAAGTACTACTTCTGTTTTCCCTCACACCGACCCATACTTGAAATGCCATCACAAATTGACAAATTTTTAGGAAAAAATATTCTCATACCAAACATCTTATTTTTAGTCAACTCTGCTAAAGACTTGGTGTTGAATAGCTCTTTTCATCTCTGCTTCCTCCTCCCTCCAAGGAGCAAAACAAATTCTATTCCTATTATCATAGAAAGAGTTTAGAGTGTATGCGCATAAGATCGTAACACATCTGTGTCTATGCACAAACACACACATGACTCAAGTTCGATAGAAGAGAAACAGACACGTGGCAATTTGCTGGGGCACAGTAATGGCAGAACCATTGACTGAAGATCTACAGGGCACGGGGGGGTGCCCTGAGCTGCCTATTTCTCTGTCCTAAGGCCTCATTGTTGAGCTTCCCTTGGACTCCACAAAATCTGTTTCTGATGAGTGTCTACCCTATCACCCAATACTGCCTTTATTGGGACTAAGTAGAATTTCCATTCCTTGCAAAAAATACTGAAGCTGGTTTTCACTATGTTTCAAATGGGAAACTGAGATTTACAGAAATTGTGGCTTGCCAAGTAAAGTGTCTCCTAAGGATTGGGCCTCCAATAAAATTCAGTACACATGACTACAGTTTCTGTGCTCTTTCCCCCTTATTCACCTAAAGCCATGAGCTCATTAGGTATCGTGCTAGATGGTATCATGATTTAGCAAACACTCATGGCTTCTTTTACCCACACCATGGGAGGACTGCATCCTCCTGCTCCAGCCTTTCATCCCAAGTGGAACATGCCTCAGTTAGCCACGGCTCCAAGGAGCTAGGGACACACGAAGAGCAGAAAGACTCAACATTTAGCTGGCACCAAGCCCAACCAACCCTGGTTAGATCAACTGAACCTCAGACAACTTGCAGGCACATGAATAAGAAAGAAATGCTTACTTTTCTATACTACTGAGCCTAGGGGTGGTTTGTCACACAGGATTTTATAAATATAGCTCTTCTACGTGTATATAATCTGCCTTCCAAGATACCGCAAGCAACGGTTTTACCAAATGTTTCTGCACTGAATATCGTGAGTCACCAAGAAGTTTCCTTGCTGCGTACGTAACACTTAACCTTGAAAGCCAATGTCACACATTGTAGGTTTTCTGTTGCACTCCACTTCTGGTACCAATATTTTTATTAGTCAGCTTTAGTCATTTATGCTGCAGCAATAAACTACCCAAAATCTTGTTGGCTTACAACAACAAAGTTTTATTTTTCACTGACCTTCTCGCTGGCTGCAGCCCTTTGCCATGGATCTTCTTCATTCCAAGATCCAGGGTGAAGGAGAAGCCCCTCCCTGGAACATACCCTTCTTGCAAAAAGAGGAAAAGGGCAACAGAACCTGGTGATTTCTTTTAAGGCTTCTGCTGAAACGTTGCCTACGACATTTCTGCTCGCATTTCATCTGACAAATGCAAGTCACGTGGCCAAAGCTGACCTACGGGATGAGTTTGCGTAATCCTCTCAAATAGGTTGAGAGTAACTAATTGGAACCACAATACCCACCAAATGGCACGAAGCTCTCAAAATGTCATCTCCTCAGTATCACCCTGTGGGGACATCTCTCTGCCCTTTCTGTTTCTACAGCATATATTACCACATTGAGATGCGTGAATAAATACTTTTGGAAGAAGGGACTGTCTCCCCTCCTACATAGTGGGCCCTTTGAGGGCAGAGATTCTTCTTTATTTTATTCTGTTTTCCCAGAACTTAGCACAGTCCTTGCAACCTAGTCTTTTGCTCTGTTAGTGCTAACTTTTTTAAAATTGTGTAGTAACGCATGGAACCAATCATGAGATCCAAGGGATGTTAGGAAAAACTTATACAGGAAGAGAGGGAGGAAGACCAGAAACTGAGTTTTGCACTTTTTTTAAATAGATATGAAGGAGAAATATAGAGTAGGCAGCTGAATGTATAAGCCTGAAGTTTGGGAGCCGTATCCAGGGGGCAGATACAGACTTGGCAGTTGTGAGCATGTGGATGATGTTTAGAGCTCTGAGACTTGATGATATCACCTAGGAAGAGAATGAAAAAAGAGATGTTCGTGATGTGTTTTTCACTTCTTATTTCAGTTCCTAACCCGCCTGGAGACTGTAATGCAGAACCACAAGTGTTTCCTTGGACAGAACCATTGATATCTCTTGAATGGGTCTCCTGGGTGGTCAGCTTGGAGCGACTATAGGTTTCTCACTGGAATGGGAGTATATACTTAGGCTCAAAGCTCTGATTTCATCCTTTTTGTGCCCTGGGGCTTATCTCAGCATAGGGCCAGGCTGTATTCTTAGAAGGACCTTCAAGGGGTACCCTGCTCACTCCTGGACTCCTGCTGCACGTGTCACCCCTCTCACATCTCTGCCACTCCATTTCCTCCTCCTCCCCCATTAATTATGTTGGTAGAATGTCAACCTTGAACTAAATGGGTAATAAGGGCCAGGCACACGATACATGCTTTGCGTTTGCTGTCTCATTCCATCCTCACCACAACCCAGTGAGGTAGGCACAGGCCCAGTTTACTGATGTCAGATCTGGAGCTCAGAGAGGTTAGGCAATGTGACTAAAGTCACAGCTAGTGAGGAGCAGAACTTTTGAATGGAATCTCTCCGCGAAGATACCATGCTCTATGCAAGCTGCTGAGCTGCCTCTAACATGAGGAACCCTGGGAACTGAGTCTTCTGAAAGGAAATACACTTGCAGATAAAGAAACACATATGACAAGGCTGGCACTGTGGCCTAGTGGTTAAGTTCGGTGTGCTCTGTTTTGGCGGCCTGGCTTCAGTTCCCAGGCATGGACCTACACTGCTTGGGGGCCATGCTGTGGTGGCAACCCACATACAAACTACAGGAAGACTGGCACAGATGTCAGCTCAGCGACAATCTTCCTCAGCAAAAAAGGAAGATTAGCAACAGGTGTTACAAAAAAAAAAAGAAACACACTCACACAATAGATAAATAGAAAGATTGATAGATCAATCAAGATAGAGATATATGGAGATATTTGGAATTTAAAAAAACTCAGTACATAGCTCCCTACCTTCTTAAATAGGAGATTATGAACAACATAATTTAATCATTCTTTCATACATTTATTTCATGCCCACTCTGGGCCCAGCAGTGTGTCAAGAGCAGTGTTTTAAACGTACTTCAAATTAACTTTTGTTCTCCAAAACTCTTAAGAGTGTGTAGTCTAGTTGAAGAAAGATAAGAAAGCTCTATGCATTCACATACGTACACATGTATATATGGAACAAGGAAAGACCATATTAAGAGGAATAAAGTAATTCCTTTCAAATATTGAAGGCTTTCTAATTTGCAAGGCATCTTCCCATGCACCACTTCACTTGATCCTCACAATCATTATCACTATTCCACAGGTGAAGAAACTGGAGCCTGGAGAATTTCAATGCTTTGTTGAAGATTACACAATGAGTACGTGCTAAAGCTGGGAAATGAAACCCAGCTTCTGGCCCCCTGTTCTCACCAGTAGTGTGATGCTGAGACAGCACGAGTACAAAAGTCTCTCTTGTTCTTTAAGACCTCTGAGCAAGGTCCCACTCCCTCACTCTGTTACCCAGGATGCCAGCTTCTTAGTGGAAATCAAGTCCTGGTGTTCATTTTTTGCTAAACTGAGCTGTTGGGCTTGGCTGGGTGCTGCCTGAGGGAGAGGGTGGCAGGCGAGAGAATGCTCTGTTTTGCAGCTCTTGCCAGCCCTGGAGAGCTGGTATTTTCTGAAAGAATGCTGGGTTCTCAGAAACACGATTGATAATGAGGTTGCTCATTTTTAAAATGCTGTAACCAGATATTCCAGGAAAACAGACCTGCTTCCAGGAGTGCTGCCGTGGTGTTTGGGTTTAAGGTTTGAGGTTGTTTGTTTAAGATGAACTTTCAGCCCGTCAACCTCACAATCAGGCCATTGTACAAAGGGAGAACTCTCAGGGATCCTCGGAGCCTAAGACAACTATGACATTCCTGAACCTACCACCTACTAAAATGGAGTTTTCAGGGCCTGGCCCAGTGGCTGAATGGTTAAATTTCCATGCACTCCGCTTTGGCGGCCTAGGTTTGCAGGTTTGGATCCTGGGTGCACACCTACTCTGTTCAGCAGCGATGCTGTGGAGGTGTCCCACATACAGAAAAAAAGAGGGAGATTGGTATAGATGTTAGCTCAGAGCTAATCTTCTTCAAGCAAAAAAAAAAAAAGAGAGAGAGAAGGATTGGCAACGGACATTAGCTGGGGGCAATCCTCCTCAGCAAAATAAAATAAAATAAAATGAAATGGAGTTTTCACCTCCTGGGACCCTGGCAAGGATGAAGCGCTAGTGTGTGTGTATGCATGTGCATGTGTGTGTACATGCGTGTGTTCTGAATCAGAGGAAACCAGCTCAGGGATTACACAGGATGCCCTCTAGCTTCAGTCAGACTTGGAGAACAATGCAAATGCATTCAGACCAAAGAAGAAAATCCAAGGCCAACAGGAAACAGGGTGGCCCTCCAGGCTTGGCGAGGGTGCAATTTCCCCGGAGGCAGTTTTGCTTGTGTGTCTCCCCTGGGCAGGGCAGGGGGTGAGCAGAGCAATAACAGAAGGCCCACACACCGCAGACAAGCCCCTGGCTCTGCTCAGAGAGCCACAGTTCAGAGCCAAGTGGGCCACCAATGGGTCATCTGGGCTCACCCCCTGCCTCCTGGGCCACTTTCTTTCCGTCATACCTCTCACTCGGTATCTGCTTTCTAAACAGTGAATGAGAAAGGAAATGAATGTTTACTGAATTTAATTATGCACCAGGTGCATCACGTAATTATGGTGGGAACAACACAGTACGATAAGAGCTAACATTCGTAGAAGGCCTACTAGCTGCAGGCCTGGGTCGAAGTGTTGGACTCAGTGGCCAAACATGGACCCAGTTCTTGAGATGCTGATTTTTTCTTAAGGAAGAAAAGATCTTTCTGAAATGTTAACTTGACCTCTAGATTGCAATGCACCTGGGTTTTTCTTAACACCCATTAAGATGTTGTTTCTCACTCAGTATCTCGCCAGGCTTGCTTGCCTTGAATCTCCCCACACTCTCCCCCTGGAGACACCAGACAATCTCAGTGGCACAAGCCCTCCTGGGGTGACTGTGCCTTTGCACACACTGCTCTCTGAACACACACTCTCAGACCCCCCACCCCATCCCCTCTACCTAGCTAACTCCTGCTACTCTTTCAAACTCCATCACCTCCACGATCCCTTCCCCAGAGAGGGTCTTGGAGGTCAGGTACACTTCCTGGAGGCTCCACCACATCCTGCACTTTCTACCTGTATCACAGCATTCATCACATCAGACTGCTGTTGCCGGAATCCTCATGGCACTGTGAATTCCTTCAGGCAAAGACCGTGTTCCTTTTGCCGTGTATCCTTGGAGTCTCACACCATTCCTGGTACATAACAGTTGCTCAAAAAATACTTGGTGAGTGAATCACTCACATTTTTTAATCCACTGCTTAAATATAGACTGCTTTAGGGCTGTAAAGGGGCTGAAGTATATGGACCGGGCACACGAGGTCAAATATGGTGTTCACAACGATACTCAAGGAGGGGCTCCATTAAACTAACTAGGATGCATATCTTAAGCCTATTCTTTGTTTCTATTTTGGTTTTTAACATTAGACAGATTATTGGGATGAACTGATTTTAGACATTTAGAAGGCAGAAATCGAGACAGACTGTGGGTCACACCAAGCTGTTTGCTGGTAGAATGTACATTGACCGCAGAATGCAAACATTGAGTCATTATAGAAATAGACTATATCTCTATCTATTTATATAAACATGGGTGAATAAATAGACAGATAGAGTTTATTGCTATATATATAATAATCCAGAGGAAAGTGTTGAACTTAGTTTTAACATTGAAAACAGTGAAAATAATTAGCAAACTCATGAATCAGAGCCAAGCTTTTGTAAGTCCTGATCACTATGATCACATATTTGTTTGAATTGAGTTCTCACAGTTTATTACACTATTACTCCCCTCCAGAGTGTGGATTTAGGTTTCAAAAGCTCTTGTTAACTTTTGGAGACCTCTCGGGTCTATTTTATTTTTGTTTCTTTGGTTCCCTGCTGACTACTCTCTCTGTTTACCCTCTCATGGAGAGCATCAGAGCATCCATGGGGAGGGAGACCAAAAAAGGAGGACTGAAGGCAGATAGAAGAGGCCCAGAAAGTTGTCACACCATTCTTTCTAGAAGCAGGAAATTAAAAGTAGAAAGGAATGTTTTGCACACGTGTGTGTGTGTGTGTGTGTGTGCACGCGCACACAGAAGAGAGAATAAAATCCAGGATCAGGAAGTCCAGACCCCCCTCCCTCTGTCTCTCTGGTCTTGGAGATTGTGTCTGAAATACAGCTGGCATCCACTTCTTATACACTGAGCCTCGTGACCTTGGCTGGTACCTAGCTCTAAACTACCTCTATGGCATTCAAATAGCTAATTTGGTGTTGAGGAGGATGGAGGAGGCAGGTAGGAATTAAGAAATTGGAAGGGAAAAAAAAAATACCCTAAACTGCAAAAGTTAAATTTCCTGCCAGGTGGCTTCCAAATCATCCAGCAGCTTTATTCAAGGCTTTGAAGTTGTGAGCCAACAGTTCCAGATCTGTAATATTTACCCGGCAGTCTCCAAAAACAAAAGTTGACTGTGTTCCTTGAAGTCAATCTCACCAGCATTTCAGGATGACAGATGGGAGAGGCTGGAAAAGAGTTATTGGATGACCTGGAGCTTCTCAATTCCTCAGTAAGTTTTGTTATGCTTCAGTCTCTCTCTCTCTCTGTGTACATACATACAGATATATACATACATATATCTGTGTATATATCCTTTTAACCTTGCTCTACTTCCAACATCAGTTCCTGCCCCCCAACCCAATCATCTGTTGTATTAATCATCAATTCATCAGGTATGTCAAGAATTCACTCTGGAACAGCATTAACTAACTAAACTCTCCAGCCTAACTTCCTTTAACCCAATCGTTGAACTCTGACACTTATATCCACGGATTAAGAAAAAAAAAATGGTGGAACCAATTCTGTGTGTGAGGCAGAATCTCTTTCTGGGTATGGACTTATCCAGGACCTTTAGGGAGGAGAAACGGGTGATGGGTGAATGTAAAATTCTGAAACTAAAACATACTCAGGAGGAAAAGACTTTATTCCAAGCCATCCTTGAGGGATGCTTGTCACTGGCCTTTTTCCCTGTCACCCATCCTTCTTTGCCCTCCAAATCCTTATCATCTTTTATGGTTCTGTAAATGCCACCACCATCACGGTCCCTCAACAAATATGTATTGAGAACCTACCCTATGCCAGGCACGCTCTATGCTTGAATTGAACAAAGCCCTTGACCTGTTGGAGCCATGTTCTAATCATAGAGATAGATAATAAACAAATAAATAAGTAAATAAATAGCTTGTCACATGGTGATTCATGCTACGGATAAAAATAAAGCAGAATGGGCAGGACAGAGAGCGGGGGAGCAGGGTTGTTATTTGTTGTTTGGGCAGAGACCTGAAAGGGACAAAGGAGCAAAGAAGAGGCTATAGGGGAGAAGAGCCTTCCAGTAGAGGAGACGTCCAGAGCACAGGCTTTGTGATGGGAGAAGAAACGGCAACTGGGAAGTCTGGTTGGGCTACAGGGAGAGGTAAGAAACGATACAAGAGAGAGAGTGAGAGACTGCATCTCAGATAGCTTTGGGAGGCCTTTGGCTTTAACCCTGTGTGAGATTAGAGCGCCTGGAGAGTTTTGAGCAAATAAGTGACATGATCTGACTCCTGTTAGACTTTGAGCTGCAGGGTTGAGAACAGACTACTTAAGGGGAAGAGCTGAACAGTGAGACAAGAGTCTCTTTTCACCCATCCAGGAAAGAGATTATGGTGGCTTGGACCAGGATGATGATGGTAGAGGTCAAGTTCTGGATGTGTTTTGAAGGTAGAGTCAACTGATGTAATCGCTGATGGAGTGGATGTGAAGAGTAAGAGAAAACGAGACATCAAGGATGACACCTCAGTTTTTGGCTTGAACAACTTAGAAAGTGGGGCTCATTCTTTCTCTGTGCTTCGATGTACTTTTATTAATATCAATATTAGAAAACTCTAATAACAATTGTACATGTGTACATCTCTCCCACTAGACGCACTGACTTAATTTTTAGGTCTTAATACTCTGAAACTATACTGTAAGTTATTGACATTCACCAATGAAGGGGCAAACACACATACAAAAATTCATACAAACATTTGCATTAAATTTCAGAAGGTTTACTTATCTCCTAAAACTCATCCATAGGTCCCCTGAGTGGTTCATGGATCCAAGATTTAAAAACCCAGGCACTAAATTTATTTATTCTTTTAATAAATTATTATGGAGTACCTGGAACTCTGAAGACATTGAGGATGTGATGGTGACCAAAGCAGCTAGAATCCCTTTTCATGGAGATCAAAGTCTGATGTGAGAAACAGACAAAATGCTAGTAAGCAAATACACAAACAATTATAAGTTGTGAAAGGAGCTATGGGGAAAATACAAAGCAGAGTGACACAATCTACCATAACAAGATAGAGCATAACAGGGTCTAATCAGGAAACAGAGCTACCCAATTATAAACGGAGGGGATTTCATAAAAGAAGTTGGTTGTATGCATGTAGTAGTGCCTGCCATTGGCTAAATCTGAGCCGATCCGGTTCCCTGTGATTCAGAACAGAACAGAAGAGGAGCAGGGATGGATCTGATCAGAGAGCAGTCAGATGAGTGCCTGACACACAGGGGGACCTACCTAGAAAGAGTGGTCAAGCAGGACCAATCTGAGAAACCAAAGTTTAGGTTGAAACTAGCTAACTCAGAAGATGGTCATCAGGGGATAGACAGAGGGAGAGCGTTCCCAGCAAAGGGCACTGCGGTGGAAAGTTCCTGAAGTGTGAAAGAGCTCTGCCTCTCTGAGAGTGGCAGGGCCTCACCTCAGGCCAATCTGGCTGTTCACAACTATCACATTCTTTAGCCAGAGTAAGAGGTTAGCCATATGGCTCCTATTCCACAACCGGGTGCCAGGTGGCATATTGCAATGGAAACAAGCCTCAGACCAAATTCCACCAGATGCCCAAGCATTTATTAGTGAGCACACAGAAAGACAGCCATACAAATGACTCTTCCTTCAGGGTGAGTACAACCTTCTAGCCAATCATATTTCTTGAACAGCATTCATTTCATCAATGAAAAATTACTTGTAATGTTGCTTATGCTAATTAACGTACCTTCTAATGCAGATTTAGAAATTGACAGTTAAAGCCCTTCCCAGGCCATTTCTGGAGCATGGATTCTTTATCACGGTGATTGAAATATTCCCTAACTGCCTCCTAGAGTGTGGGATGGAAGATAGTCTGCACATTCAGTTAACACGCACATCACACTGTTTACACGGAAGTGGAGTAAGGTTAATCATGACAATGCAACAGAGAGGGTGGTAGGTGCTCAGTGTGGCTAGAGCTCTGGTAGCAGAGGAGAGGAGACAGAGAGCAGGCTGCAGAGTTGGGAAGAAGCTAAACGGCACAGGCCATTTGAAGAGTTTGCATTTAATTCAAACTGTGCCGAGGGGCTTTAAACAGGGAGGGAACATAATCTGATTTGGCTTTTAAGAGCTCGCTGACTGCTTTGTGAAGAATGGATTATAGCGGAAGGAGAGGGGCAGCAGGACATTCTAGGAGTTCAAACAGAGGTGATGGCATCAACCCAGCGTGACGGCAGTGCAGATGGAGAGAAATGGAGAGAGGTGAGCTGTATCCGGGAGATGGAAGTGAAGGAATGATGATTAGATGAGAGTCTGGATGGTGGAAGGCAGAGTTGGGAATCAAGAACAACTCCTTGTCTTTTAGATAATGTATCTGATTACAGAATGGTATATTGTAGTAAGACGGGGAAGACTAAGAAAGGAAAAGATTTGGTGGAGTGGAAAAAAGGTGGTAGAAGAAGTGTTCCATTTAGTTCTTAAAAGGAAAAGAACACGAGCTTGTCTTACTTTTCTCTGTGTCCATCATCGTGGCCTTTGTGGGTGCTTCATACGTGCCTGAGGAATTGAGAAGAAGAGATATGCTATTATTTCTCAGCGTTTAACCTTTCTCTCTTCCTCTCCTTCTCCCTCTTCTATATTATATAACCTCATATATATAACTATATAACTTCTATTATATAAATGTTTATGTATTTTATATATGTATGTATATATATATATGTATACAGACACACCTACAGAGGCATACATAGCTTAACGATGGGGACATATTCCAAGAAATGCTTAGTTAGGTGATTTTTTCACTTACACAAACCTAGATGGCACAGCCTACTATACACCTAGGCTATAAGGTAATAATCTTATGGGACCACCATCATGGTCCATTGTTGACCAAAACATCATTAAGTAGCACATGTGTATATATATTTCAATTCCACATGGTGACACAAATCATCAAAGATAAGATAAACCAACACAATACATTTTAGACAGACATAAAGTTTCTTTAAGTCATGAGGGCTTGGGCTTGAGTTGGCAGGGTGATACCAATAAGGAATTACAAAGCAAATGAGCTCGAGAGATCATGTTTGGAGTCTGAATAAAAAGATACATTTCATGAATTCCCATGTCTCTGAGATGGCCTTCCGTTCCATCTAAAGGTCCGTTAATGCACCTGCTCTTTGCAACTCTGATAGATGACACCACTGCAAATGTTACTATCCCCGTGGGTGGATGTGGCTATGGCTTCCTCATCTGTAGAATGAGGGAGTTACACTGGATGATCTCAAAGACCTGAAAGGCTCCTTTCAGATCCATCTCATCAGATAATTATTTGCAAATGCCTGTAAGAGAGCCAGCAACAGGACAGCACCAGCTGTGGGGACGTCTCTGGCAGGACTTTGTGAAATACACTGAATAGCACCAGAACTCTTTCTAAATACTAAAACAGAAGTTGGGGAGACACAGAAAAAGATCCATATCTATGTATCATTTCTACAGAAACTCTTCTTCTTGGTGTCATTCGGAAAAATATTATTCTCTCTTTTCTGCATTTCTTTATATCACACAAAGGAAAGAGAAAAGAGGACAGTGTGATTTACTTAATTTTGGAAGCACAGTTTAAGAGTTTTCAAGAAAGAAAAACCTACTGAAAGCTTCAGAAGTAAATTAAAGTAAAAAAAGTTATCCCTGCTTTGCCTCGTAACTGAACAACAGACTTCCCAGGGCTGTTCACATATTGAATTATATATAGTACCTTTTGCCCGAGAAGGGAAATAGATACAGTCCATTACCAGAGAGGAGACTTTACTGCAAGCAGATTGTGAATATTTCATCTAGTCCAGAACATTTAACAAAATATGTTATTATATTTCCCCATTAAATCACGTATCTATCCATAGTTAAAATTGAGCGCAATTTGGCCCTAAGCCTCCTACTAGTCAAGGCAAAACAAAACACAGAATCAGCTACAAAACACTCATTATGACAAAGAAGGAGACATATCATTTTGGAAGGATAACAATAAAATATTTGCTTTCAATAACGTGAGGCTGTGGGGCCAGTGAACGAGCCGGAAAGAGTCAGCACCTCTCCACTCTGCCTCTGCCGGCTGTCACACTTCATGTGGTTGTGTTCACACTGAAAGGCCAGGGCATCATGTTAAAATACAATTCAGTGATGGGCTAGGGCAGAGGCTATGAGCCACATGTGACTTGAAATGTGATGGTCTGAATTGAGATGAGCTGTAACCATAAATACACACCAGATTCTGAAGTTTTATACCACAGAAAAAGGGAAAATATCTTATTAACATTTTTATATTAATTTGTGTTGAAGTGATATTTTGGATGCATTGGGTTAAATAAAATACATTATTAAAATTAACTACACCTGATTCTTTATTTCACTTTTTTTTCAATCTGGCTACTGGAAACTGTAAAATCATATGCGCAGCTCGCGTTTGTGTCTTGCATTATATTACCATGGGATGGTGTGCTCCCGAGGGATGATCTTGCCACTTCACCTTGGACATGTTACTTTCTCTTCTTGCCCCTCCTTTTCATCCATAAACTGAGGAATCCTAACACCCATCTCCAAGGGCTAAATGCACTGGCTTGTATAAAATGCATAACACTCATAATGCCCAAGAAGCCCTATAATGTCCTTCTCTACAAAGAAGTCAAGTCCTTCTCTGCTTCTCAGCCCAGAAGCCTACCTTTGGGGCTGAAAATGGGGGAATGACAATATTCTGGCTCTTAAGACAGTCCTGCTAAAAGACCTGCTTGGGAGCATCCTTCCCCGAGCTCCGGGGCTGTTTTCTCTGGCTTGAGGAAGTGCAGTACCCAGTGATTCCAGTGTCTTAAGACAGATACCTCTGGACCCTGTGGATAGCCCGCGTGATGACAGAGAGAGCCTGTTTATAGAAGAGAGAGGTCGAACACTGCTCAAGGACTTTGTTTAAAATTCTTTCTGTAACCACACAGCTCTCTGTTTGGGTTTGCAGCTCTCATTAAATAAATATCTGGAGAGTCTTCAGGGATCATCCCAGATACGTGTGACCAGGGCTTTTAAGATAATGAGCCACTCTTGAGTCAAACTCAGTGGATTCCCAAGTCGGCTCTTACGAGGCATTTAAGGATGGTCAAGAGGGGTCAGCAAGAGAAGCGACAAAGTTCTTCCCAACCAGGTCAAGAGAAAGCGGCCCTTGTAATGTTACGTGCAAGATCGGTGCTCACCAGAACCGTGCACAAATGCCTTATGGACCGTGTTTAGGTCCGTGAGAAGCCACAGGGAGGAGAAGAACGAAGACGTCACGATCTGAAAAGACAGAACTGGAGAGAACAAGAACATCGTGTTAATTTGAAGGTTGCCCGAGACTCAGCTTCACGGTTTGAGTGAACATGTGCCAATTATCATAATTAGCCCAGAAACAATAAACAATAAGTTTGTGTTTTGTTTTAATGAAATAATCTGAAATGCTGAAGATACAGGAGTATTTGGAGATCTAAATTTAACCCTCAGCAAATCGAAGTCACTTTCAACTCAAACATTCCTAAAGGGAGACCCAGAGATAGGGAAAATAGGGAAAAAATACTTGGGGTAAAAGGGACACTTTTTTTTAAATTAACGAACTTTAATTTTTAAAGTAGTTTTAAGTTTATCAAAAAATTGAATAGAAAGTACAGACAGCTCCCAGACATTCTCTCCCTCCCTCCCACACACAGTTTTCCCTTTTCTAACATCTTTGTATTAGTGTGGTAATTTGACAATATTAATACATTTTTATTAACTAAAGTCTGTAGTTTACATTAGGATTCAATCTTTCTGTTTTTCAGTTCTGTGAGTTTTGACAAATGCATAATGTCATATATTCCGCATTACAATGGCACACAGAACAGCTTCACTGCCCTAAACATCCCCTATGTTCCAGCCTCTCCTCTCCCCCTACCCCTCAACCACTGACCTGCTCACTGCCCCCACAGCTTTGCCTTTTCCAGGATATCGTAGAGTTAGAATCATACAGTCTGCAGCCTTATCAGATTGGCTTTTCCCACTTAACAATATGCATTTAAGATTCCTCCAGGAGGACTGTTATAGTGTCTTTCAAGAGGGATGGGGACAGTGAGAACAAATAAAAGGGACATTTTAGGCTAAGCTATTATTATTGGTTCTGGTAGCTGAGAGACATGAATGCCACTCTCACTGTGGAGGAAGAGATCCCAGGATAAAGGGGGTGACAATGCCAACATGAGCTGATAGGCATGAACACAAATAAGCACACACACCGCAGAGGATAGGGCTGGACCGCGGGGGGACCTTGAGTTTGTCCATAGGGATCAACTTAGTGATAGTCAAACCCTAAAATGGAATGAAGTTTGGCCCATTTTCTCCCTAGAAGAGAATAGTACCCAATTTTCCAACAGGAGGGTCAAGGTCCAATCTCACCTGGGGGCAGAAAAATGATACAATACCATTTTGATCTATTATTTCACCATGTTGTTTTTTTCTTGTCTGGTTCAATTCCATTTCCAATCATAGATTCAAAAGTACAACTTGACCCTACAATGGGTTGAATTCATATTTATTTTTCTAAATAGCTTTTTCTCCATTGTCATCTTTTTAAAGAACCACATATTCCAATTTATTTCGTTAGGGGATCCTCACCATAACACACATGGATCTGTCTGGGGGAAAAAAAAAAAGGCCCCAAAGACACAAACTTGAAACAATAACTCTTTCTCAAGCAAAATTTAATTCAGGGTTTTTCATGTCGGGGAATCCTGATCTGGCCAGTGTTGAAAGGAGGCATGGAGTCATGTCGAAAGGAGACCTCTAGGCTGGGGAATAGTGTAACCTGTGAGTAGGAAGGGCCGTGGGTTCAAGTACTGGATTCCTGTTCTACCAGCAAAGGGCAGTCCATCCTTGAAGATGGCAGTCCTCAGAAAAGTGTCATCAGGTGAACAATGGCCTCTCAATTATTGTTCTGAATTTCCGGGGTCACGTAGTGCAGGTTAAATGGAGTATCCAGGGATCTCACCTAATGGTACCACTGCTCATGCTCCCAGCCTCTATTGTAGCCTTTGATGCTCACTCCAGGAGAAAACCTTGCACTTGGAGTGGGCTTTGCCTAAGTGAGCCAGGAACACACTCAGCTCTCCTCTGAACAACACACTCAAGCACCCATGACCTGGAGAGGCAAAACATTTTCCAATCTTCAACCCTTTGGGATAGGGTCGGATTTGGAGGAAGAAGAAGGCTATCACGCTAAATGTTACCAGGGAAATAAAATAGAGTGTGAGAAAATGGAATTTATCAGAATTCACCTCAAGAAGAGTAGTGTGAGTGCTTTGAAGGTATACTAAGGCACCTAGGGGCAAGGAGGCGAGACCCTCCCTTCTCCAAGGATTAAGCTTAAGTAACCCTGGATATTTGCTAAGTAAGGAAGATGAGTCCATTTAACTGCAGGTCTTTCGTTTGTTGAGTGGGCCAGAGTGGATTTGCCAAGGGGAATAGAAAAGGGGCTGAGTGTCCCCACCTGGAGTACCTCTTCTCCAACTCCCATCCTCTCATATCACTCAGTCTTCTCCTTACGTTAACTGTGAACAAGTACTTGAAGGAGTGCCAAATTAGTAGCTCACTCAGAATACGTAATCATTCATTTTCCTGGGATTCCTTAATGCCTATCTGGCCCTGAGAAAAGGCAAGGGCCCACATCAAGACGCATCTCCCTGAAAGTCAATGCCATCCAGTGAAGGAGCAGCAATCTGGAGCCAACAGGTTTGCTGCTTCTAGTTCCTCCATTTGGAATTTTTCTCTTTCTTTTCTCCATATCTACCTGTCTATACTCTACCTACACTTTAAGATCCAGCTCAAATGCATCTCCTCCAGCAAGCTTTTTCTGGAATTAATTCACCCCTTCTGTGTCTACTCATAATTACTTGTACATAGAAACAAAGAAAGTATTACGAAATTCTAGAACAAGGTACAATGTGATATCTCTCACTAGAATGTAAGTTCATGGACATCAGTAAAATCTTCCTTTCTGTGTTTATGTAGGACTCATTCTGGGTACTATAGGCCACACAGAGAAGGTACTAAATAAATATTTTTGTACTGTCATTGCTGCTGCTTCAGGGGCTACCAAGATTGCCATCCATTCTCCAAACTCATCCTTTGCGAGCAAAATCGTGGTCCACTCCTCCAGGATCCACACCAGACTCTAAGAAGCTAATGTGTGATGTGAGGAGTTTCAGACAGCCTTGCCCTAGAGAATGCCTACCATTGGACCTTGGAATTGATGTCTGGCTAGCATTCATCTTTCTTCTCCTGGTAATAGCACTCTGATTTTCCTTTGGTTACACTCCTACCCACTTTTAATCCAAGTGGCTCCTATGTGGCTAAATCTATACCCCAGTTGTAGAGGTAGGCACATGACCCAGACCTAGCCAGTGTTTCATCCCCTTGGACAGAGTTTACTTCCACAATGGCCACAAGACCCAAGCCAGATCGATGAGATGCAACCTTAGGATTTTTGCTAGAACTCTTGAGAAACAGGAGTTCTTCTTCCATGGTTCCTAAATCCTGAGATGTGAATCTAGGACCATCAACAGTGATTCTGTTTCCTCATGGTCAGAGCCTGCCTGAGAATAATCCCAACGTGAGAAGGAGAAGGTTGACACAGGATGCCAGTAGAGTAGGCCAGATAAAATATAGGAAGCAATATGGGACATACTTACTCTAAAAAAACATTGTTGTTTCTCTGAAATTCCAATTTAATGGAGTGTCCTGTACTCTTATTTGCTAAACACGTCTAGCTGGCCAGCAGGAAGCCTGGGTCTTGGTGATCACTTTTGAATCTAGGCACTTGTCAGCTTTGTGAAGAACCACCTTCCTGTTTTTGCTTAAACTAGTTTGAGCTGGGTTTTTATCAACTTGCAACACAAAAATTCCTCACTAATGCAGAAGGTCTGTCATCTTAATGGCTGATAAGTATCTTCTTCAAAAGGAAAATATCCTCAGCAAAGAGTCATAGGCTAGATCGGTTAACAGCAGGACATGGAATCTTTGCCAGCTGTTTGGGGCATGAAAAGTACTCAAATTGGGTAATACCTTATGCGTGGGGAGAGTAGAAAATAAGCCAGTGACAAGGTCACTAGGGTGGGAATATTGGGGGGACTGTAGGCCGCACAGTCTAGGACCAAAAGAGAGCTCTCACCAGTGCAACCAGCTCCATGCATTCCCACTTGTCCCCCAAGAATAGCTCACCTCGAAAGATTGCACCCCTACCTTAGCTTCTGGGCTATTTACAGGGAACAAGAGTAGGCTCAAATCTCCAACACAATCCCCAATTGATGGAAAGAAGCCAAAACGCTCTCGCAGTTTGAGGGGGTAGGGGGAAGAAAGGGAGGGGAGGAAGAAGAAAGATTCATTTCAAAACAACCTCTGTCACTTGCCACCCCCACCTGGGGGAAGGACAAATGGAGGGCAATCTGAGTGGGAGAACAAACAGAAAAGTGTCTCTCTGGCACCTGGAAGCAAGCAATCTGATCCGAGGGCCCCAGAGACAGAGCTTGAAGACAAAGCTTTGCGGAGGTGGGGGAGGGCGATGAGTTGTGCAGATTCCAAAGCCTTCCCCGCCCTGCCCTGTCTCCAGGCGCCAGCGTGTCATGTCACTGCAAACAAACAGCATGGGGCAGCCTGCCAGGAGAACTGACAGGAGTGTTTGTGAGCTGAGGTTTCCACCAATCGGGTTGGGCAGGCCACGAAAGATCTCCCTTTTCCTTACTTGGATTTCTGATGCATTAGCCAGAGCCTTAATTAAGCAACTTTTGTGTGCTCGGGTGCTGGGCCAGGGGGGCCATTTAAATTCACTTGACAATCATTTTTCCGGTTTTCTTGCAAAGAAAAATGAGTTAAAACTGGTATCTTTCCTATTTGGAGGAAAAGGAAACTGAGATGTGGATCCCCTTAGACCACACACAACATCAGTGCAGAGGAAGAAAATCTCTGCATCTCTGCCATCATTCCCAAGGAAGACCTTCCCGTCTCCAGAAATCAACATGGTGGCTCACAGGTCAACACTGGGAAACTCTTTGTAACAATTCACTACAATTAACTACAACAGAATCAGGTTTTTATCATTCCTTTTAAAAACAAAAAGTTGTACTGATGGAGATAATACCAAACCCCACAATCAATAAAGAGGGCTCTAAGGACTTTTCTTGATAAAGCGGTTTACTCAAGTTTGAAGTGTCACCATTTATTTTTGATTTTGGTATTCTACTTGACCTGTATTTGTGAGGTTCTTTGAATTCTCCTTCAAACCAGTTGCAACATCTTACGGGTTCCCTCGTTAATTATTGAGCGACATAAAATCTTTGACGTGTTCGTTTTATAATGTCTAAGAATTATGGCTTTACCCTTTGACAATGACTTGGCTAAAGGGAAGCCCAGGACACAGTGCGTCTCAGTGTTCCCAGATCCTCACTATCAGGGCAGATTTTTCTCAAACTTAGGAAAAAAACGAAAGCTTTGCTTCTGCACCATGGCATGGTTATTTTCTATACTCCTGGCCTTTTAAAGAGAACCCCACTTCTTAGCCCTCTCACCTTTCTCTCACTCCCCTCCCTGCCAACCCAGTCAAGCAACCCTCATTCCCTCCCTGGCAAAATTAATTTTCTGTAAAAGCTGACACTCATCCCTATTCAAGTAGAATCGAGAGATAAGCATTAATATGTGTCCTGTCCTACGCAGCTTTTCTAGCATGTTGCCAGGGAACAAAGCCTTAAGCTTAAGAAAAGAATCTCTAAAGGTTGAGATTTCTAGGAGAAAATTTCAGACCATTTTGTGGCAAAGAATAAAGGCTTTTCAGAGGCCCTAAAATTAGATTTTGTCGTTTTGTCTAAACATCCCCAACTTCGCCACAAAAAGAACATTTTTTGAGTAATAACCCACCAAATCGGCAGAGTGGGCTGTTTACCTATGGAGCAACTCCAAGTTCTGCAGAGTAACTCTGAAGGAGAGGGTCCTTGCTGCTAGAAGAGTGTTATTTGAGGTATAACACTCTATCTTAAGTAAACAATCAAACAACGCACACACAGAATACACACATTGAGTACACAAAGCAAAAACATCACCCTGCTATTATGTAATTGACAGCGGCCAGTGCGTTGGGAGTGAGTACCGAGAACGGGTGGAAGGCAGCACGGACTGCCCCCTGCCACCCCTCTGGGAGGGAAGATGCTGGGCTTTCAGATGACCATGTCGTCTTTCCTACCCTGATGCCTTGTGATCTGTCGTCTCCAATGACTACATTTGGCTTCCTGTAGCCAAACCTTCTGGGTTTTCACCCTGAGCACGTGGAGGACGAAACAAGCAGCATTTTCTGAGAACCTGGGTAAAGGGACAGCCAGATCAACTCAAGCAAGTTCGTCCCGGGTGCTTTTCTTCATGCTACCTCTCCTCAGTATGTAACCTGCCCATCCTCTCTGATCCACAGTTAAATTGCTGAGATGGGCTTTGGGGCTGGGACCGGAAGCCCTCAGAGGGCAGTGGCGTTGTGGGTCAGACTCACCTCCCACCAAGTTTAAATGGGGGAAATTCACAGACCACACCCAACCTGTGAGTTTCCAATCTGGGGTCATAGATGTGATGAGCTGTAGCCAATAGGAGCTCAGTCACCAGCAGTTACCAAATCCATCAAGCTCCGTCTCTCCATTTACGCCCTTCATGTCACTGCTGCCATCCGTCCCACGGACCTTGTGCAGGGCAGTCAGGCCATAGGGAAAAGCCAAGAAATGCTTTCATCTGGGGCTCTGCCTCCACAACTCTTGAGGACTAAGTGCCAGAAATGATCTGCCTTTCAGAACCTTTAAAGCCTATCTTTAAAAAGAACTTATGGGAGGCTGGCCTGGTGGCATAGTGGTTAAGTTCATGTGCTCTGCTTTGGTGGCCTGGGTTTCATGGGTTCAGATCCTGAGAGCAGACCTACACACCACCCATCAAGCCATGCTGTGGTGGTGTCCCACATACAAAGTAGAGGAAGATCTGCATAGATGTTAGCTCAGCGACAATCTTCCTCACAAAAAAAAGAAAGAAAGAAAGAAAGAAAGAACATATGACTGAATGGCAGCCATGTGATTCAACCTCCAACCCTCCACTCCCTCTGCCCTCATACCTTCTACTTCCAAATATGGACAGAGTTCATTTCTCACTTCTAGGACACACATGATTGCATAGGTTGTCTTTAAACTACACCACTTGAAGATAATTTAGTCTAATTCCATCAGAGAGCAGAGGGCAGACCAACAGCTGCTAGACTGGGTTGTTGTCAGAACTGGGACTGGAACACAGAGCTTGGTGGTATTAAGAAACTCATTCATCTGGAAATCTCTGTCCCTAGTTCCTATCCTGTTTGCCTCACTTTCAAACGAAATAATTTAAGGTGATGTATATAAAAGGGCCTTCAAAATAACAACATGGAACCTCTCTTGTGCACTGCTCAAGTGCTTTCCATGAATTGTCATGTCTAATTCTTGAAGCTGAAGCTCAGGGAAGTTCAAGAATTTGCCCACAAACGCACAGCTCTGTCAGATCCCAAAGCCTCTGTTTTAACAGTGCAGCTGTGCGTCCCCCAGCTGTTGACTTGGGTGCTCACTCTGACAGCTGATCTACAGGCCCCAGCTTTTGTTCTGGCCCCTTTAGCTTAGTATGTCTTAATGACATTCGAAACAGCTCTACCATGTCCCCCACACAAACTCCTTCATGTGCCTCCGCACTCCAGAAAAAACAATGGGCAACAACGAGTGAGTGATTCAGTGACAAGGTGGGTGGCATTGTGTGAATAAAAACAAACAAGGCTCTTGCCCAAAGGGCGTTGATACTCACTAGCTCCGATGCCTCTAGGCTGGCTTCCCTTCAAACACCACCATTTTACAGAAGGTGTCTCCTTGCGTAAGCCCCACCAGGTCTGGGTCTTCGTTTCCCAACCAGGCTGAACCAGTGGGTGTTTAATTATTATTTTTTATGACTTCCTGTATGTCAGCATTTTGATAGATGTTTTCAAATACATCAGCTCATTTAATGTGTTGGTATAAACATGTGAACTATTATCCCCGTTCAACTGATAAGAAAATTGAGTCCAGCAGAGCTCAAACCTTGTGACGTCTATATTCCTGATCAGAACCACTAACCAAGATGCAAAAGGCAATGAAAAACCTGGTTTCTTTTCCGCCAGGGCAAGGGGTTGACAACATGTCTGTCCTCATCGATTGCTGACGTATTTGACTTGGGTGCCCTCATGGTTACTGAAGGAGGATTCTGCACTTGTGTGGTTCCCTAAGCAGGTTGCCTGGCATTTCTATCCCTCTCTAAGAAGCTGATGTGACTTCTCTGGGTGATGCTTTGTGGTATATGTTAGCTCTAGATGACATAACTTTTGGGCATCTGTTATTTCACCACATAATTCTTAGGCTAAAAGGAATGTCGGGGCCATCTAATAAAATAATAGCATGCATTGAATCTTTGAATCTTTATAACACTTCATCATTCCTAAGCACTTTTATGTGCATTAGTTCATTTGATCCTCACTACTCTTAGAAATTATTCCCACCTCTAAGAGTTTTGTAAGAAGTCAATGGGAAAATGTACAAGCACCTAGCACAACGCCTGGCACGTAAAATATGCTAGATAAATGTCACCTATTATTACTGTTAACTCCTTGAAACTTGTTGGCAGTGTGGTCCATTTCCTATCACAGTCTCAAGAATCTTCAGAGGATGGAGAATCGTGAGTTTTCTTGACCATCCTTCTCTCCCCTCAATTTGGTCATCTTGTATTTGCTTATTTTGTTTGCTTGTTCCCAGAGGATAGGTAAAACTCGCGTTGTTATACACCAGCATTCCCTAATCAGACTTGCATTACGTTAAACAAGCAGAAATCTCTTTCCAATCCTGAAAATTGGGGAAGGTCCAATGTTTTCATGGCTGACAGATCTGCGAAGTTGACTCTGGGGCTTGCCGCTCGTGACTGCCTTTGCAATGTTCAACCAGCAGCTTTATAGAGTTGGGTCACGTTGCACAGTGGGGTGGTCTTCTGGAATGAGCTCTCAAGTGGGGGCCAGGAAGCAGCAGTTAAACCTTCATCATCTTCATCTTCATCTTCATCTTCTGAGTCACTAAAGGCCAGAATCAGGCCGTCAGACTTCCCTACACGAGTTCTTGCCTCTTCAAAATGACTTGGCCCTGCTTCACTCATGTGTACTTTATAAAGTTTCATTACATAAAGTTGGAATTGTTTTAGGGGATGTAAGCTTGAGATACTTATGTCCAATCGGTTAAAATACTTGGTCAGTCACAGGGTGAACAAAATCATGGATTAAGCTTGGCAGTTAAACTCAAAAGAAGGTCAAAAAAGGACTGGGAGCATGGGCTTGGAAATCATTTGCTGCCGATGTCCCTGGACTGTTGGGCATTGATTAGACACTCTCTTCATGCTGAACATGACCAAGTCCAGCAGCCCCAGCCTTTGAGGACTCAGAGAACACAGTAGCAAACGTTTTCTCAGGGACCTCCCTCATCCAGTCCTCCTGATGGGGTTCCAGGATGACCTCGGCTGCAAAGAGGGTCATTTGAGTGCAGGATGGAGATGATGGCTATCGTGGTAGGGCATTGGGACCCAGCCAACATAAATGCCTGGGAGGGGTAATTACTGAGATCAGACTTGATTTACACTGAGCCCATTTTCCCGTTGGTGTGGACGTGAGGCTACTGCTTGACCCCGGGAAGTCATAGCTTTACTATTCATATATCGAGATTGCTCCCAGAGAAACCTTGAGACAAAAGCCCAAGTATGGTTATTTATGTAGAAGCTAGACACATATACAGCCTACATGTAAATGCTGCATTGCTCTACCGAGCAGAAGCACTGAGAGGAGGAACTGTGTGCTAATGTCTCTCTCCACCCCCGCCCCACGCACACACATACTTGCACACATATACACACCACTCAGCAAATCTAAGGGAATATAACATAAGGAGAAAATATTGGTTTAAAGATATGACGGAAAAGGGGAACCAAAAGGGATAGATGAGCCTAAAGGAATGAATGATCATTTTCATCACTCACTACCAATTACCCATCCTGCCAACTGTGACATGACCCAGGAGGTCCAGTGGAGTGGGTGGGGTGGTAAGGATGGTGTTTTGGGTTGAATATTCATATGTTGAAGTCCTAACCTTCAATACCTCAGTAAGTGACCTTATTTAGAGATAGGGTCTTTACACAGGCAATCAAGTTAAAATGAGGTCATTAAGATAGGCCCCAACCCAATATGGCTGGTGTTCTTATAAAAAAGGAAATTTGGACACAGAGCCACACATACAGGGAAGACAATGTGAAGAGACATAGAAAGAAGACAGCCATCTACAAGGCAAGGAGAGAGGCTGGGAACAGGTTATTCCCTCATAGCCCTCAGAAGGAACCAATCCTGCAGCCACCTAGATCTTGGACTTCTAGCCTACAGAACCCTAAGACAAGACATTTCTGTTGTTTAAGGCACTCAGTCTGTAGTACTTTGTTATGGCAGCCCTAGCATAGATGGAAGCAGAAGAGTCTTCCTAGCCTGCAGAAGCCAGGGCTCCTGAGAATTGAAAACATGGACCCTCTCTTTATTCTGGCCTGAAGCACAAGCTGCGAACACCAAAGCCACCTTTGGTGAACAGGCATCCATGACCTAGTCAAGCAGTATTGTTGCAGATTTCAAGATCCCTTCTACTTCATTCTGCAATGTGCAATTTTCTTAGCTAGGAACATACATGAATAATGACATGTATATCATGGAAAGTTCTATAGGTTTTATTCTTTCGCCATGGATCTGTCATATGTTTATCTGCATACAGGTGTTTGAACTTTATATTCTGACCAGTTATGAGCTCCCAACCAAAGTTCTCAACATAAGGAATCTTAGAGATGCTCTGACCCCACCCTCTTATGTGAGAGGTGAGGAAACAGGGACCCAGAGAGCATAATCAACTCAGCTGGTTGACGGATCCTGGGCAGACGTCCTAACTGTAAGTCCAAGCTTTCATCCTAGACACCGCATTGATTTTCCTCCACAGAAATCATTTTTAGTATGGGAAATCTGATGAAATTCTCCCCCACTCTATGTAGGGTTCCCTTCATTTACTCAACTCTCTTACCCTTGATGGGTGAGGGAAAAGATAAAGCCAAGCCCTAAATGAGGGACTTTGAGATCATCTCACTCCTCTACAATATTCATGTCAAGTGGTTTGCCAGTCTCTGATTAAACACTGTCAAAGTTGAGAAACTTACTGTTTCATTTCAGACAGCTCTAATGATGAGAAATTCCTTAAAACTAAACTAAAAATATGCCAGGCTCTAGAAGGCAGTAACTTATTTTTTAAGTCACTTAGTTTGAGCTAATGCCCAGGGCTTCCGGCCTGCCAAAGTCTCTGTGATGATCACAATGGTGACATTGGTTCAAATGACACCTCCCTTCTCTTGGGAATCACACCACAGCAGAACTCCCTTCAGGGTGGTGGGGCTTGGTGCCCAGCTCTGAGGACACTAAAAATGCCCAATCCTTTGGGCAGCAAGACTAGAAAAGAGTGATGAGGAATAATGATTTCAATTTCAAAGAATCCACAAAGCATGTGAGTTGAAGAGCCAGCATTCTGCCACAAAGAGACCATTAGCTTATTTGTGAGCAGCAAGTAAGGTGGCGCCTAGGTCATAGTCATGGCCTGCTCAGACCAACTCCTTCCTGCATGCTGAAAGCTGCCCCTGATCTTGGCCACTGGCCCATGAAGGGGTGCCATTGCTGGAGAGGAAGCACAAAGCAGGGTAATGAATCAGATGACGTTGTACATCATTTCCAACCATAGGATTCCTTGTGGGTACCATTCTCCCCCTCCTTAACAAGTAGCAATCAATGACCATGCATGGATGGGGTTCAAAATACCTTAAGGGTACCTTGCAGGAGTCAGGAAACCTGGTTTTATAGTCCCAGCCTTGTGAGCTTGGACAGGTCACTGATTTCCATGGACATTGTTTTCCTCATTGGCCTAAGCAAGAAGGCTAAAAGTCAGAAGGATAGTTGAGCTCAGAGAGATGCATTGCATAGGGCTGCGTGACTAAAGATACTCTCTTCCACCCACTCAATCCCCTTCCGGTCAGGGGAAATTCCTGGAAGATAAGTTAGAGAGACTGGGTTGGAATAAAACAAAATTCTTCACTGGGCAAAGCTAGTTTAGACTGTTGCTTTTAAGAATAAATACCTACTGCCATATATTGAGTGGTTGCTAAAAAGTCAGGCATGCTCATCTCATTTAATCCTCCAAAGTTACCGTGAAGTTGGTAACAATCATCATTCTAGAAGTGAGAAAACCAAAGTTTGGAGGACTTAAGGAACTTGCCCACAACCGCTAACTGGTAAGTGTGGAGCCAGAATTATAATCTAGGTAGTGTAACTTCAGAGCCCAGCCACTAACTGTTTATAGTACGCTTGTGCCATGGGGGAAAAAATACAAATACATACACATGTATTTACACATTCCCATAAAATCCACAAATACACATTCATAAAATCCCAAGGAAACTATGTATGTATATATACATAAATCTTCTTATGTAAATCATATATACACATACATATATAATCATATATATATATATAAAATATATATATAATCTCACATATGTATATACAATCTTCCCACTCAGCAAGAACTTGCTTTGTGGATTGAGGGCCCTTGCTTATTGCTTAAGATTGCTGAAAGTCATTCATGCCAGGCATAAATTCTAGAACTAAGAAAAGGAGGGGATGTGAGGGCAGGGTGACCCTTCAGTAATAAATAGTGAGCACACCAGAGGCCTTCACATTCTCAAAAATACTATTATAGGCCAATTTTGATACTTCGAATATTCTAGCACAGTGTTTCTCAGTAACATATTTTATTCTTAAACTTATTAACAAATATTTTTAAAATGTCAGAGAATAGGGAGCCAGCCTGGTGGCATAGTGGTTAAGTTCACGCACTCCACATTCGCGGCCCAGGTTTCGCAGGTTCGGATCCCAGCTGTGGACCTAGCACCATTCGTCAAGCCATGCTGTGGCGGTGACCCACATAAAATAGAGGAAGATGGGCACAGATGGTAGCTCAGGGCCAATCTCCCTCACACACACACAAACAAGTCGGAGAATAATAAAGAAGAAAGCCCTGGGCCATGAACGCACCACCCAGATAACACTTGTTGATGTTTGCGAAAATGAAAATAATACATGTGCATGGTTAAAAATTCAAACATTATAACAAAGGGTAGAAAATGAAAAGTGAAGGGCTCCTCCAACTCCCATGTAATCTTCGGACCCGCTCCACAAAGACAGTGGCCATTGACCAATTTTTTACATCTCTTTTATGCAAAGAAGTTCACACTTCTTACACTAAGCCACATCTGCCTTTTCCATTGGTGTCTATCTTGGAGACCTAAGTCCACTGCAGCACATCTGGTTCTGACCCCAATGGGTTTAATGGGGAATCAATACTAATATTGATAAAATAATGATAATAACAACTCACGTTTATTAAGCATTTATTATGTGCCACTCACTCTTCTAAGTATTTTCTATATCTTGACTCATCAATTCTCCCCAAAACCACATGAAGTATTTTGCTGGGTATCTTCCATTCACTCACCCCCGTCTCTAATCCACTCTGCACTCTGATCTATGCAACAGAGGTTGATCTATAAGAAAAGCATCAACTTCTCCTTGCCTCTCGCTTCCAGTTGGATTTAGCTACTGAGCAGCATCAGAAGAGATAAGAGGGAGGGTGAGGAGAGAGGTTGGGTATTTGGTCCCCCCGATGGTCACCTTGTGTTGCTCCGTCCTTGGAGTGCAGGCCACAGCTCCTGTCAGAGGCCCCCTCCACACAGCTCTCCTTCTGCCTTTCAGAGACTGCCCCTTCTCTCACTAACTGAGGGCTGAGGGGCACCGTGGTTCTCCACTTTTGCCAGCCCTGCACTGTGCCTTAGGGCTGCCTTTACCCTCTCCACACCTTTGAAAATAATGTTTTTTATTAAACTCTCTTCAAATTAGTTAATTTGAGTGTGCAGGTTGTTTCCTGCTGGGAACCTGACTGATACAAATATGTGCTGTCATCCCCACTATACCACGGAGAAAACTGAGGCAAAAAAAAGGTAAGTACCTGTGCAAGGTACACCACCAGTAGGTGCTGGAACCAGGATTCAACCCATGAATTCACCCCAAAGAGACTGTGCTCTCTCCCTCTCTACTGGGTAACCCTTGTTAGAGACCCACCTAACTCTATTTCTCATGACACTCCAGCACTTTCCAGGGTTTTGCTAACATGAACAATGTTTCCATGAATATCCTTATATGTCTATTTTGGTAAACATATGGAATTATATCTATAAGGTACCTTGTTAGCAGTGCCAAGTCAAAGAGTATGTGTAATTTTTAATTTGAGTTGATATTATCAAATCGTTGCACCATTTAATCAAATTAAATACACTCATATATTATGATCCAGTAATTCTGCCTTGATACAGCTGATGTAGAAGCAGAGATACAGAGATAGAGACAGAGACAGAGACAGAGAGAGATAGAGAAGAGGTAGATATATCAGAGAAATTCTCCTACATTTCCATAAGGGGATATACACAAGGATGCGCATTGCAGCTTTTTTTTTTTTTCTCTTTTGGCAGAGATGAGAAGTTGGAGGAGAGACGGGAGTCCATCACTGGGGAATGATTAGGTAAAGCATGGTGGAAGCTCACCATGGATTCTGTGCAGCAGTTAAAAGCAACAGTTTAAATGTATCCAGAATAACATTGCAAATACAGCACTAAGTAAAAAAAGTAAGATGGATATTATAATGTATTTTTGTAAATTAAAAATACATCCACACAAAAACATTTCACATTTTGCAAGATTACCTGGGAAATGATACACATTTAACATATGAGGGATGGTAGGTAGCCTCTGGGAGGTTGGTGGGGAATGAATGAACCGAGGTGGGAGGTGGAGAAAGATGTTATCAAATTTCCTTCCAGAAAGGTAATACTGTTTACATTACTACCCACAATGCAAGAGAGAGGCCATTTTTTCAGACCATTTCTGGCAAATAGATGTTATTGAGCTTTAAAAGTTTTTTTTTTTCCCAAGCTGATGGTTATTATCAAACAAATTCTTTCTAGTCTGATGGTTTGGTTTGCATGTTTCCATGATGAGTGGGGTTGAACTATTTGTATATCTTTTTCTGTAACTCGGGTTACTGTACACTGCTAGTGGTCTCTTGCACTTTAGGGGGTTGACAGATCCATCAGGGCAGACCATCCACAAGCACAGAGATGTCACATAGCCATTGGCCATACAATCCAGAATGAAAACGAGTGTGGGTGCCATGGTCACCTCCAAAACCCTCTCTCCACTTCTGAAGTCAGCAGCTAATGACCAGTGACCTCATGACCCCTCCAGACCCAGAGCCCAACTGTGCTTGGTTGGCAACCCCAGCTGCACACTCAGAGCATTTCAAACTCCGTTTCAAGTTCTCTCTCACTTAATGCATCAAAGAGCATGGCTCTCTCTGCACGGGGTTACTTAATGTTGTGGGGCTGTTTCCATGAGCCCTCTTTGTTTAGCTGGGCTTTTTTTAACCTTCCCCTCCACCCCTCCTCTTTTTTTTCTTTTTCTTTTCTTGGAAGAAGTTGATCCTTTGCCAAAACTAAATGAAACTCTCGCTCCAAGTTCAACTCAGAATTTACTAGCTGAAAAATTGAAAACGGGGAGTGGGTGGTGAAGGTGGGAGAGGGGTGGAGAGGGGGAGGGAGGTTTTAATTTGGGGCAAGTTCAAACTTGGGATCAGAAGCTATTAAAGTGTCTGATTTGTGCTGAGTCATGTGCAGGCGGGAGTCAGGGGACGATGCTGGCTACCCGCCAGCCACACGCACTGCCCAGGTTGATGAACCAGCCTCCGAAGGAGCTACAATCGGATTATAATTTCGCCAACATTTCAAATCTGTCATTAGAAGCCACGTGCATGACACAGAGCAAGCAATCAGCCCAGGCCTTTCTTCTTCATCCGCCTGGTGCCTCTGTATCCTCTTTCTTTTTTGGACCCCAGACTCCCATTCAGTTCTTCCCCTAACTTCACCCACTATGACCCTTCCTCCCACCTTTCCCTTCCTCCTCTGAGTCTCTCCAGGAGCCTCTCATTCATCAAGGGGTGAGGTGGAGCCACGAAGACTCCAAGCCTTGAAGAGTTCTGAGAGGGTACCCTTTTCTAAGAAGGGGAAGGACGAGGAGATGATATGGATTCATCCAATATCGGAAGCAATCTGACAAGGTAGATAATAATATCTCCATTTTTATAGATAAAGAATCAAAACGCAAGGAATTTAAGCAACTTCTCCCAGGTTACAAAACTAGTGAGTCCAGCGGTGGGATTTGAATCTGGGGTGTCTGTGCTCTTAGCTGCTAAACTTCTGTCCCTCTTTCAAGCACCCTCATTTCAGCTCGGAAGTACTCACTGATCTGCAAAGCATACGTTCTCCCTCTTGTTTCTGATCCTTGGCACTTGCTGTTCTATTAAAAAGCAGAGAAGGGCATCAAAGAGCAGGTCATTCCAGGTCTTGAGTTCCTTCCACGCCATTTCCCTGCTCAAATTCTGCTTCGAAAATCATCCAAATACTCAGTCGCTCCCTTGCTTCTCCCAATACTTTATTACAAAAATTTTCAAGCATACAGAAAAGTTGAAAGAATAGTACAGGGAACATATCCACTATCCAGATTCTACAGTTAAGATTTTGCTATATTCATTCCATCACATCTATCCTTCTCTCCACACCTTTACTCATCTACCTAATCCATCTTATTTTTTGATGCACTTCAAAGTAAGCTGTAGACATTAGCACATTACGCCTGTGAAGAATTCTAGATTTCCTTCTTTTTTACATTATACAGAATAAGAATCATAGCTAACAATTATTGAGTGCTTACTCTGCCAGGCACTGTGCCAAGCACCTTCTGTGCATTACATAATTTGATTCTCATGGTAATCTTATGAAGTCAGTGCAATTACCACCTTCGTTTTACGGATGAGAAGAACTGAATCACAGAGAACAATGGCTGCAGCTATCATTTATTTAGTGCTTCCCATGGGCCATGCACTGTGCCAAGAGCTTTTCACGCATTATCTCATTTAATCCTTACAACAAGCCTGAAAGGTAAATGATGTTCCAGATGGGGAAACTGAGACCTGGAGACTAAGTTCCTGCAAGCTGAGAAGCATTGGAACCTGGGTTAGAATTAAGGAAGTCTGACTCTCCTATGCTCCACGTCCTCGCATTTCCTCATGTCTCTATTGCCGCATTTCTTTTGGCTGTTGAGTTTTAATTTTCTTGCCCCCATTTATGCTTCCCATCAGACCATGGCCTCTCACGGGCAAAAGTCATGTTTTAGTCTTCTTAGTCTCAAACACTCAGTCAGATACAAGTAAGCACTTCGTAAGTGTCTCCTGAATGGATCCATAAACAATGAATAGTAGTAAACTGAAAGCTACATGCCTCAGAATCAGCAAAGTAAAACAGGGCTAAGTTCGAGACCATCCTAGGAAAAGCAAGGGAGAGCTTGAAAGCTGATGTCAGATGCTGCTGGGGGTCCCCGGGGCTTTCTTTACACCAATAGGACCTACAACTCCTCAAAGGCCCCCACTTCATACAGTCTGGGTGACCTGCAGATTGGGTGGGCAGCCTGGAGGGTCTGAGTGGTCTTGCCAGCCCAGAAGGAGCACACCTCTGCCCTTTGGTTCACTGGGCATCGTTTATGTGTCCTCTGTATGGCAGACAGAGGCTGAAGGCTGGGGAGGACACAAAAGTAAACATGCAGGGACCCACTTAAGAACCCCTCCTCTGAACGAGGCACCGGAAGGACAAGCACATTCCTCATTAGAACAAAAGTCATGTTTGGGCGCTTCATAAGAAGAGACAAACTTAGTTTTAGAGGACTTCCAAGGAAGGACAAATCAGATTCCTGTGTGGGGAGGAGACTCAGGGAAGGCCTGGTCAAGAAATGTTGTTGTTTGGGATGGGCACAATTTTCAACAAGCAGGAAGATGGCGGAACTGAGTAAGGGTGGGAAAAGACAGTCCTGTGGTGCTCCAGTTGCCAAGACAACTGAAAACAGACCCAGAAAGGCCAAGTTATCCCATGTGGGATAAGGAAACAGACAACACTCAGGCCAAACTCAGTCACCATGGACGGTCATTACTGGGAAGAGCAGCACCGTGGATGTGGTGGTGATCGCACCCTTGCACCCAAGTGGAAGCTCATGCAACAAGATGCCAAGGCTCTTCCGGCTGGTGTGGAGATGCAACAGACAGCAGTGAGGGAGGAGACGAGCCTGGGGGACCACCTCAAACGGTGCGTCCCAGTCATCAAACACAGGCTGGGCCAGTTCTTTACTATATATCACCTCATTGGATCCCCACAACAACAGATATGAGAGCTGTTATTAGCGCCAGCTTTTCAAATGAGGAAACCCAGACTAAGAAAGCTTGATGACTCAGCCAAGGTCACATGACCTGGAAGAGGAAGAACCGTTGACTCCAAATCCAGTGCTCTTGGGGTTAAATCTCAATAATGGAACAGGCAGATCGTGGTTTTGGACATGACTGTGGCATGCCACAAGGGTAACATTCGCTTTCTCCAAATCTGAGTACTTCACCATCAGTCTCGGGGTCATTAACTGTCTCTATCTGGGTTATCAAGGAAAAATATCTAAGATCTTTGAGAATTTGGTCAAGCCTGATATTGAGTGAAACTTCATCCAAGGCATCTTTTACTACAACCTTGTGGTTATCAGCACAGGCTCTGGAACTAAACTGCCTGGGTTTGAATTCCATCTTACTACCTGCTGGCTGTGTGACCTTGGGTACAAGACCTAGCTTCTCTGTGCTTCTGTTTCCTCATTTGTATAATAAAGATAATTACCGTACCTCCACATGCAGTTGTTGCTAGCATTAAATGATATTTTACGTATTAAAAATACCTAGAATAGAGCCTGGTCCATAATAATTTTCCTACAAAAGTAGCTTGGTTTGTCATTTATACCCTATTTACAACCTTTAGTTGGGGACTTTAAGGTTTTAATGAATGGAAACTTGTCAGGTGACCCAGGGAAGTGGGGTTTATTATAAAGGTATGCAGCATAAAAGAAGTCCAGAAAACTCCACTGCTGCACGACCAGGACCCAGAGATCTGGAAGATCCTTATTCACCTTTCAGGCTATTGCTTGTCATCTGACCAGACAGTGTTTGTCTGCTTGTCCCCAGAGGAAGAACTCTTTACACCCTGTTCCTTTTATTTCTTTTCTTCTTTCCGTCTTTTTGGCGGTTCCAGAGCATTGAATGACTTGTACTCCTCAGGCTATGGCCTAGTCTCATATTTTTTCTCATTTATTTACTTTTATCCCCATTTCTTCATCCTATTCTTCTCTTCCCCATCCCCTAGGCAACCACTCTCGTTCGTGTTTATTGTGTATCTTTTAGTTTGTATGTGTTCTTGTAAAATATGTACTTTTTCAATGCATGTAATTTTAATTTTAAAATGTGCTACTGTGTTATCTATCTTCCTTACTTTTTTCACCCACGACTGTGTCTAAGTTCATCCCCGTGACGAAATGTTCATCCAGGCTGTTCATTCTCACTGTTGCTGGGTCCTCCATGACATACACCCGCCATATGTTATCTGTCTAATCTCCACTGATAGATTTACAGATGGCCGCCAGCATCCTGTCACCACCAACAATACCGTAATGAACATCTTCAAGCAATCCCAGTGAGCCTGTGTGAGGCACTCTTGGGAAATGCATGTAGGGTTCATTTTAATTTGACTAAGTTGTGTCCGATTGCGCTCCAGAAAGGCTGCTTCTGGCAACACTCCCAACAGCAGTGCGTAAATCCACTCCAAACCATTGGTATTCTGCAGCTTGCTAACTGTGGATTTGTGGCTTCTCGGTCATTCTCCTCTTTCCGCAATTCTGCTTCTTTCTGTTGCTGCTTCTGCTTTCATTTCTCACCCACCCCTACACAGCAGCTCCCTGCCCTTAGTTTTTCTCTAATCTCCTGCACGCTCCATGTGGTTTCTTCTTAGTGATGGCTTCTGCTGCTTTTGGAAGCGATAGTGTTTCTTGTCCTCCTTGTCTTTCTGTTTTACCTTCGAATACACTGAGTAGGTCCCTCAGTTATAATCCAGTCTGGCGCGTTTCTGTGGAGTAGAGTTCTTTTCCTGGACCACCTCTTATGATTGCCATTGGCTCAGACATCTATCTCTGGCCCAACTGGATGTCTCCAGGGTGCTGAAGGTCACATGGTGTAAACCTTGTTGACCTCTAGGAAAGGGAATATGTGTCGCGGACTCTTTTTATCGAAGGGGGCTATGGATAGGGCAGGCATTCAGAGTTTCATGGACTGCCCAGTATACACATTGATTTGATATTTTACTAAATTAAACCAAATTCATCAATTTTGATGTGAGGTAGTTACAATTATTCAGGTAGGACATTAGTCTCAAAGGGTATTCTATATGTAATCGCAGTGAAAAATAATCTGCTAGTTGCCCGCTGGTTCTCTTGGGCCCCGCTTTCCTTCTCTTTACATTCCTCCCTCCAACTCATATACATGGTATTAGGGAAATCTTGTCTTCATCCAAAGGACATGTTATTCCTGCTGCCAGGAACACTCTTCCCTAACTCCCTTTTTTAGCCTGACTAAAGCAACTCCATTCTTGAAAAGGATTAAATATCACTTCTCCAGGAAGATCTTTACTGACCTCTACTTGGGCATAAACTCTCCCACTGGATGCCCCACCCCCTTGCATCATACACACTACCTTTTATTATCAAGTGTTGTTTTGCCCTACAAGATATGAGCAACCTGAAGATGTGAATTGCACTTGTCCCATCCACCAATGCATTTTTTCTGTGTTCAACCAAGTATTTTGCATCAAGAACATGCTCAAAACAATACTTGGATGATTCCGTTGCACGATAGAGTTGTCACCTCTCCAAGAATCTGAGTTCAAATCTCAGTCTGGTTATAAGGTCTGGGGCAAATTATAGTTCCTGTATTATCTACCTCACAAAGTTGTTATATATGAAAATGATTTTTCAAATTGTCAGGGTCTATGAAATATGGCAAGAACATTGGATAAATAGAGGTCTTTAGATGTTATATCTATTAAGAAGGATTTCAAAGCCAGTTACTTGGGTAGGAGAATAAAACAGTACTCTGATCTTAATATAATTTCATCAAACAAAGATTATCATCAAAAGGAGGTTAGAGATGGAAGGGATCCAGGAGCTCATTTTGTCTGGATACTGTGTTTTAGCTGGAAAGGAAATTAACTGAGAATCTATGTGACGTGTCACATGGCTATATACCAACAGGGCTAAGAAAAAGGGTCTTCTAGTCCTGTCCCTTACATACCCCGAGGCATGTGCCCTGTGGGAGGAAGCCCCATCCAGCTGCACGTGGTCTCTGAATGCTTACAGTGACCAAGCAGCCTCCTCCTTGGCTGTTGCCAAGCCAACCTTGGATTCCAGCTTCCCACAAGCCATTATTTCTTAGAATCTCGACTCATCAAATTCTCTAGTGTTTTTTTTTTTTCTTTTCTCTGGGCCTTTCCCTTACCCAGCTCTTCTCAATGACCCATGAAGGAGTAGCAAAAAGAGATATACATATTGAGTCAGAGCTTTTATGTGCTATGATCCACTATGCACTGTACCCCCAACCCCACATTAGCTGGCTGTGGAAATATCTGTGGGATTCAGACTCCAGACTTCTGATTTCCAAGCAGAGTGAAGTTGTTCCCCGACACACACACAGCTTCCCAGTAAGAAGAATTACAATATTTACATTTTTTTCTAGTTGCTACAGGAATTAGAAGCAGTGGCAAAAAATAATCCTAATAAGGAGTCCTTTGTGCCCAGCTGTTATAAAACAGGATTTTTCAAAAGTATTTACTCTCCCTGCAGAACGAAGCATTGAGGTGCAAAAGTTCACCCCAAGCATGCCCACTGCTTTTCTCTAGACCTTCCAAAAGACACACAAGCCTCTTGTTTTTCAGGGCCCATCTGGCCATAAATTGCGATCAACGTTAATTTATGAAAACAAATGACACCAGCCTACTCCACGACATTTTGAAATGGGAGAATTAAGTAGGGCAATAAAGCAGGAATAAAATAAAAACACTCACTCAGACCCCATAGCTGTGCTGGCAATGTCCCAAGCCACACAAGGACCCTGAGTATCCCTGTTCCAACGCATTTTGCTCTTGCAAAGTTACAGTTATTTGATCACAAGACATGAAATTCTCTCTTTGTCACAGAGTGTGGCAGGAGATTAAGCACTTCCAAGGGAAATGGAATCACCATTCCATCTGCAGAGGACATCAATGGTGATAGCCGCAGACAATCACAAAGAAAAGAAACTGGATCATCAACACCAGCTGACGATGTAGCTGATGGCATAATCCATTCTCAGCAGGGCCTAAAGGACTTGTTTTGCCCCTGGGACTATCATCTAAGATTTGAGGTACAGAACTCTGGGTAGAGTCAAGAGGGTAGTTTATAGGCATGCAGAAGGAATTGAGGCAATTTTGATCTCTTTATTACAGCACCTTCTTTTTCCAGCATTAATGAGACAAGAAGTCAATATATGTTGTGCCAACTCAAATACCAAAAGAAAGATGTGAAGAGAAAGGGCTGGACAATGCGTCTATAACTCCAGACAAGGCAGTTGACCTTTCTGGGTCTCCATTTCTTTGGATGCATGGACTTGATGCTTCTGAGTTTATCAGACATGAATACTAAGGGCAGCAAGACACACACACAACAAGAATCTTTGGAGCTCTGGGAGACAATCAATTGGTATAACTTCAAAAATCACTTTCAGTTAAAAAGGCTACATTTAGCATAAAAAATTTAGATGGAGGCTGGAAGCAGGGCTACATTCTCTTCCTCTAAGCTCTGCCCCGTTGAGAGAAAAGCTCCAAGGTTCATGAGACCCAAATGGGGATCAAAGGACCAGACTGTTTATTGGTGAAGAAGGATGTACTAAATCACTCCGGAAAAGTAGGATTTGTAGAAAACTGCTGGAGAATAGGACTTAGACCTTAAGCTTAACAGGGCTTCCTATTCCACCCACCCAAAGCTTGGATTTAGGACCCACCTGTTTGGACAGCTGATCTGTGAGTCGGATCTGAATTTGCCTGCCTAGTTGCAAGGATCACAGGCCTGTCTCCACAGCCCAGCACAGCTAGAAGACAGAGAAAGGATGGTTATCCCCCCTTCCCCCTCCATACTGGGAGACTTTGCTCAGGGGAATTTACCACAAGGAGAAGACTTGAGACTGTGGGCCTGCGGTTCCCCTGAGAGAACACAGACCCAGTACCGTGTGTAGACTGTGTGGCATTTAACGCTGTCACTCTGCTCACTGTTAAATGTGGTTCAGCGAGGGTCAGGCCCTCACGAGTCAGCTTAGCTACTCCTCCCACCTTCGGGGAGGAGCAAATAAGCAGTTAGAGGGACAAGATGGAAGCATTATATTCCTTCTCTACCAACCAAAGAGCAAATGTGGGGAGAGCAGTAAAATTATTCCTTCTCTCAGCCACCAGGAAGAATTTCCCGACCAGGAGGAAGAGAGGAAACAGAAACATAGCCAGAAAAGGAAACTTTAGAAAGAATTTTCCTCAGAATGGTTAAAGACTAGGAGAGAACCATACCACTTTGCACTTAAGGAGAGAGACATCCCAAGCAGGACAGAAGTCTTCATTTTCCATCTTGAAATGCTTCTATCCTGGGGACTGAATTCATGGTGAGATATCTCTGATTGATCCCATGCTCCAGTCTTCTTGGTTGGTCCTGAGGGGTGGGCAGAAAATAATGCCTCTGCCTATGGAAGCTGAATTCTCTCTGACCTACTGGAAGGTGAATGATGGTCTATGGCATCTGGGACCTAGAGCCCAAGAGCAGGGTCGTCCTCCCCATTAGGGAAAAGATAGCATGTTCTCTAGACTTCCCAAGACTGACATGAGATAAATATACAAGCCGTGAATCATTCACTTGGGGACAGAATTGGAAGAGCCGATGAAAGCTCAGGGGAACCAAGAAGGGGAAAAAAGTACAAGAAGAGATTTCCAGAGATAGAGAGAGCAATTCCTCAGTGAGCCAGCTTGGAGACAACAATGGAAGGGAGGCACGTCTTCAGCCTGTCTTCCACAGATGTTTGCTAACTCACTGTGGTCCCGGAGCCAGCTGTGGCTGACTGAAGAACATTTTCCATCACAGATCGTTTGTGGTGAAAAAGAATAAAGTTGAAAATGGATGGCACCAGATTGTGTCCATGATTTATCATTTCAGTCTTGTCACCGAGAATCAAAGAGCCCCATTCAGGGAGGCTAGAGCAGAGGAAGAGGCAAAGAAATAGATTTGATATGCATCAGCTATTTGAGGTCAATCTGGAAAGTTCTTTAGAGTATTAAAAAAATATTTGAAAGAAAGAAAGAATAATAATCTAGTGATCACTCATAGCAAACATTCAAGGACAAAGAATTTAATTTACTAAGGATGTAGAGCACCACATTCTCAGGATGGAACGGCATCTCAACAACTTAATAGGGATAGAATTCCAGGATGGGAAGTCATCGCACCCATTACCTTGACTCTGAGGAGAGCAGAAGTTAGGCCAAGCAGGGAGGTCCTCTGCCCTCATGGTTCTTACTTGTTCCTGTACTTTAGCACGTGGAAGCAGCAGGCTTCAATGATAGAACTTAGGACAAATTTTCTTTCACCTCTTGCCTCTTCTCAGATGCTGTCCTCCTCTTTGCTCTTCCAGGGCCTTTGCACTTGCCGTCCTGAGGCCTAGAATACCCTTGCTTCAGGTCTTTACCCAGCTTCTTTCTCACCCTTCTGGTCTCGATGGAATGTCATCTCCTCCAAGAGGGCTTCTCTTTGACCTCATCTAAAGCAAAGACGAGCCAGTATTTTTTTCTATCCCATTGCTCTGTTTGTTTACATTGTAATAATTATCAAATGATCACATTTTGATAATTTTCAGATTATCAAAGAGGAACTCAAAATTAGAAAGTATTTTGAACTGGATGAAAACCAAAATTTGTGGTATGTCACAAAAGTAGCATATAGCACCAAATGCCTATATTAGAAAACTAAAATAAAATCTCGAGTCAGTTACTTCAGTCTTCACCTTAAGAAAATGGCAAAAGAAGAGCAAATTAAACCCAAAGGAAATAAAAGAAAGGAAATTATAAAGATCAAAGCAGAAATCAATGAAATAGAAAAAAGTAAAATAACAGAAAAATAATAAACTAATGAAATAATAGGTAGTTCTTTAAAAACATCGATAAAATTAATCAGCGTCTAAGCAGACTGATCAGGAAAGGTCAAAGAGAGAGAGAGGACACGAATCACCAATATCAGGAAGGAGAGATGGCATCACTACGGAGTCTACAAATAGAAAAAGGATAATGGGGCAATATTATGTACAACTTGATGCAATAATTTGACAACCTAAATGACATGGATAAATTTCTTGAAAGACACACTCTACCAAGGCTCACTCAGGAAGAAATAGACCACATTGACATGAATAGCTCGATATCTAATACAGAAAGTGAATTTGTAGTTAAAAATCTTCCCCCCAGGACCAGCCCTGGTGGCTTAGTGGTTAAGTTTGGTGCGCTCCACTTCAGAGGCCCTGTTTTAGCTCCCACGCACGGACCTACACCACTCGTCTGTCAGTGGCCATGCTGTTGCAGTGGCTCACATACAAAAAGAGGAAGATTAGCAAGAGATGTTACCTTAGGGCAAATCTTCCTCAGCAAAAAAGAGGAAGATTGGCAGCAGATGTTAACTCAGGGTGAATCTTCCTCAGGGGAAAAAAAAAAATCTCCCCCCAAAATCTCCAAGTTTAAATGCCTTCATTGGAGAATTACATTTTAGGAAGAAATAATAACAATTCTATGTAAATAATCCCAGAAACTTAGAAAAGAGAGAATATTTTCCGACTCTTTCTATGAGGCCAGTGTTACTCTGATAAAAAAAAATCATACAAAGACATTATAGGAAAGAAAACTACAGACTAACAGCCATTGTGAACATGGATGCAAAACTTCTAGACAGCACTTTAGTAAATCAAGTCCAACAATACGTATAAAGAACATGACACATGCCCAAGTAGGGGGTATCCCCGGAATTCAATGTTATATGAACATCTGACAATAAATCAACGTGATTCACAATGTTAGCAAACTAAAAAAAAATGATCATCCTAATAGATACAATAAAGCATTTGACAAAATCCAATATCCGTTCCTGACCAAAAACACACAAACTTTCAGCAAACTGGGAAGACAAGGGAACTACCTCAATCGTACTGAATGGGGAGAGAATAAACTTCTCCCCTAAGATCAGGTGTAAGAAAATGATGTCTGCTCTCGCCATTTCTATTCAGCATCGTGCTGCGGGTTCTAGGCAGGACAATCAGGCAAGAACCAAAAATAAAAACCATCCACACTGGAAAAGAAGTAACACTTCCTTTGTTTACAGACTACATGATAGTCTAGGCAGAAAATCAGAAGGAATCTACCAAAAAATCAATTAGATTTCTATATCTTAGCAATGAACAGTTGGAGATGGATATTAATATCAATATTATTTATAATAACAACAAAAACATGAAATTCTTATGGGTAATTCTGACAAAAGATATGAAAGACCTATGCCCTGCAAACTTCGAAACATTGCTGAGAGAAATTGAACAAGACCTAAAGAAATGGCGACCTATGTCATGTTCATGGATCAGAACACTCATATTGTTAAGAGGTCAATTCCCCCAGATCGATCTATAGACTCAGTGCAATCCTCATCAAGCAGACGTTTTTTTAAAAATTGACAAGCTGATTCTAAAAATCATATGAAAATTCAAAAAACCTAGAACAATCAAAGCAAGCTTAAAAAAGAAAAACAGACATGGATATTGAACACTGCTTGACTTTAAGACTTACTCTAAAAGCAACAGTAATCAAGATAGTGTGATATTGGCATCAGTATCAACAAACAAATCAATGGAACAGAAGGAAGAGTCTAGAAATAGAGCCACACTAGTATAGACAACTGGTATTTTTAGCAAGGTGCAAGCATAATTTAGCATAGAAAGAGTAGGTTTCAAAACAATGGTGCTGTAACATTTGGGTATCCATATGCCAAAGGAGGATTTTCAATCCACATCTCACACCATTTACAAAAATTAACTCAAAATGGATCACAGAATCTAGAATGTATTCTATAAAACTTCTAAAAGACAACGTAGGAGAAAACCTTTGAGAACTTGGATTAACCAAAGATTTCTTTGGTAGTACACCTAAAGCATAATCCCTAAAAGGAAAAAATTCATACATCGAACTTCATCAAAATTTCAAACTCTGCTCTTCAAACATCACTGTTAAGAGGATGAAAAGACAAAACATAGCCTGGGAGGAAACATTTGCAAAGAATATATCTTAAAAGGAAATTGTATCCAGAATTTATAAAGAACTCTCAAAATTCAATTAATAAGAAAGCAAAAAATCCACTAAAAGTGGGCAAAAGATTTAAACAGACACTCACTAAAGAAAGCATGGTTGGCAACTAAGCACAGGAAAAGATGCTTAACATCGTCAGTTTTAGGAAAATGCAAATTAAACTACAATGAGATACCACTGTGTATTTATTGGAATTCCTAACATTTAATACACTGACTCATGCCAAGTTGTTGGCAAGGACAGGGAGCAACTGTAAGTCTCATTCACTGCTGGGGGGAATGCAAACTAGCATGGCCACTATGGAGAACAGTTTAACAGTGTCTTAAAAAGTTAAACATACACCTACCATAAGACCCAGTAAAACCACTCCTAGGTGAAATAACAACTATCTTCACACACAAAAAACCTGTACATGGATGTTTATAGCAGCTTGACTTATAATTGCCCCGAACTGGAAGTGACCCAGACGTCCTTCAACAGGTGAATGGTTAAACAAGGTGAGGCATATCTTGTACATATAATGGTACTAAAAAAAGGAACTGACTATTGATACAAGCCACAATAGAAATGAATCTCAAAATAATTGTGCTGAGTGAAAGCACCCAGAGCCCCCTAAAAAAGATGCAACAACCAGGCAGAATATCCAATGATCTTCCCCCAGCAGCCAAGGAGATTCAGAAATGATTGTTTTTTTCAGTTATACCCCTGGTATAAAACACTAGGAAGATGTCAGAATTCATGCCACTGGATTATGCCTTCAGAAACTAGCTTCTTCTCTGGCGTGCATTGTGGGATCATATCCTTTTATTTGCCATCTCTTGGGTAATTGACATTTCTTTGAACACTTACCAGCTCCCTACCGCTGCTACACCATAAGGCGATCTCCAGAGCCGGGACTCAGAGCTGGGGAGCTGCAGGACCATGCACTGGGGAGCTCAGGCGTTCCACGGTACAACCCTTGAGTTGCAACTTTGATGCTTCTAGCTGGAAACAGGAAAAATTTAGTCATCTGAAGATGACCCACAAAATAGATTAAAGTCCTGCCTGTACTTTGAATACTCCTGCCAGAAACCTCTAAAGTCAAATTCTCCGGAAACATAGGTGGGCCATATGTCCTGACTCATTCAAAGTCTCCCTTACTTTTTCCAGGGAGTCTGAGCAGAGAGAGCTGCTCATGTCCAGTGTGGACAAATGGAGGCAGGTACATGGCAGGCAATGCACGTGTTCACCTCCTTTACATAGGGGTCTCTACTTCATGCTTCTGCCTTACCCCTCCATTTTGACCTGTGGGTTGTTTTGGTCATAGCCTCTAAAACCAGGTTTGAATTCTAATTATATTTTTCAGTCTCCAACTTAACTCAACGATTTTATGACTGGTTTTCTGGTTAAAACCCCCAACTAAATTCATCCCAGGGGAGTCTCCCCTATGGTCTACCTTTATGGTCAACAAATCCCATCCCATCTGTCCCATCCTTATGAAAGGGATCCAGCCACCCAGCAGCAGCCCTGAGTCTTGCATGCTGCTACCCACCCTCCATCTCTGCTTTTCCTGAGCTGCAGCAGCTGCACACCCATTGGGCTTGTGAGAATTCTCAGAACCAGCTTACTCACAGGAATTCTTTCTAGCTCTTCCAGCCCAAGCAGCTGCATGGAAAGTTACACATTCCTAAAAGGGTCATCACTGGCCCTTTCATCTGTCTCCCAGATGCTCTCCCAGTAGTCTCCAATCCCTCAACACTTCCCTCCAATTCGACTCACTGGCATCATTGCCTGCCCTAACCTGTGAGTGAGAAAGTGAGAGTAGGAATTTCTGGCCCAGGAGTCACAGCCCGAGTGAGTGGGAGAAGGACTTGAATACAGCCTGTTAGCACCTCGGAGACAGTTAACTAACCCCCAAGGAACCAGAAATACTAGATATCCTATGACATCTCAATAATGCCAACTCGGCAGTTGGTATTAGTGCCATATTCTTATTTAAGAAGGAAATGAAATGAGTAGAGATGGGCAAAGAAAAAAAAAGAACAGAGAAAATGGTGGGAGAATGCAGGATGCTAGCACTTCTTTTTCTACCTTCCTGGACTGTTTAGTTGAAAACCAAGTGTTCTGAGAAAGTTGAGTCATGCCTCTCCAGCTTTGCCCATCACTGGCCTCCTTCTGGTACCACTGCCAAATATTTGAAAATTTCAAATATTCCAAAAATTTCTGAGAGATTATTTTTTGTGGAAGTATGGTCAAAAGTTTCAGGGAAATAGACAAGTTTCTAAGAAATCAGACTCCAAGAAAAGGGTTCACTGTGAGTGGAAAGGAGTATTTCAAACAAATCCAGTACTAAGACCTCAGCTCTATTCAAGAGGGACTAACAGTATTGAAGAATTAGCGAGAAAGGTACCAAGGGGTATCAAAGTGTTTATTTTAAAGATGAAACAAAGAGATTAAGTTTCTGAAGTGTTGATAGAAGCCTGGCTTGTTTTGATAGAACTTTTCTCCTTCTCTTTTTGTTCTTTTTCTTCCTATTTTTATTTTCATTTTGATAAGGTGTATGGCATGGTAATGCACTCCACTCCCATTAACCTTCCAGACAGCAGTGGCCAAGCAGTCTTAGCCACGGGTCCAGGATTCCATTCACTTCTTGGAGATGGCATAGGCCAAATGGAGGTTCGCCTCTTAAGGCGAAGGCCAAGGGTCCTGAAAAACAATACAAAGTTACAAAGTAACTGACCACCTGTATTCCTTCTTTGTTTCCTCCTTGTCCATCTACGCTTCCACGTGCATCTCTCTTCCCTTGCTGACCAGAACCTTTGCACTAGCGTGCAATGAGCACATCTATAAAGACAGACTTCATCACTTTCCTTCCAGTTATTTCACCTCCAGGAACATAATTTCTTCCCATTGTGTGACATTTCACTTTAGGATGTCCTTTAGGTCTGACATTCTTAAATATCAAAGATCCTATGTTCTAGATCTTTCTATCCCTACTTGATATCAAAACTAAGAGTTGACATAAATAAAACTGAGTAAGATTCTGCAGGTAAGGTTCACTTTATCTGCTCATCAGTGGCTTTCTAACTTTGTGAGACCAAGCCCTCCAAGAAGCCACTACAGGAGAAGGGATACAGAAAGGGAATTAGAAAAAGCAAGTGGACATGTAGGAACATTCAGAGGTCCCTGGGACACTCAGACACAGAATGCTGGAATTTGGAAGGAACTTAGAAATTATAGTACAATTCTGGCCAGTTTCACTGGTTGCAGAGTTAGCTGGGTGAGTGTGGACCCCACTTGCACTCTCTGAGCTTCATTCAGAGACAGAGCCAGGTCTGGGATCCAGGTTTTCTCAAGCATTTCCAGTAACATTACCTGGATGTTTGCTCACTCTTTGGTGCAAATGGAGAAACACAAGCTTTGTTTCCATCTGGAATGAGCATGGTACCCTCTATTGAAAGTATTCTCAGCCCTCACAGCTGCTCTGGGAATGGTCAGGTCAGTTCCAAAGGCCCACCTGGGAGACAGTCCTCAAAGCAATCATACAGAGTCCCCTCTCAGCTCTGAAACCAAGGAGCAGCAAACCTCATGGGAGAGATCACCTCTGGCCGTTGGCTCCCCTTTTCTAGAAAACTATTTTCTCTCTCCAGGCTCTCAGCCCCAACCTCCAGCCTCATCTCTGGAAAAGCGGATCTTTCTTAAAGAGCCAGCACTTGACCTTGCTAAGGGCTAGAGAGTCGTTCATTCATCATGGAAAATGTCTGATGCAAAACGAATGCATTTATCTTAATTCTACACTTTTGTTTAGATGAGTCTTTCCTGAGGACTTCTTCTCTTAACTGAAAAGGGAGAAAGAGGAAGAAAAGAAAGTCCTTGAGGAACACATTTTATAGCTGTCTGTACTCCGGTCATGTTGATGCACTAAACCCCCTTACTAGGCTTACGAGGAGAGCAATGCAGGTTTCCGTTACCTCGAGCATCCAGGGTGGTGTGGTCAGACCTTTCCTGGGAGTGTTCCCCTTCCCTGATGGCCACGTGTTCCAGCCCGTTACACCTGGTTGCGGGTTGTCTAGGTTAAGCACTGCTTCTCAGGGCTTTAGCTAAACTCTGGGAAAGGCAGATGGCAGAACTCTTGAGGAAAAGACAAGATAAAATGCGAGTTAGCTTAAACAACAGAAATCTAAGTTATACAATGGACGAAAATTTGCCAGGGAGAATTTTGAGGGCTAGAATAGATTTTTAAATCTCCACGAATAGCTTAAGATTTAGGTCAAGCCAGGAGGGCACAATAAAACAAAAACAAAGAAAATTGAAAGACAGAGATACTGGCCTGAGTCATTTTCCCATCCATGACTACCCTGAGATGCAGGCTGAGGAGAGCTGCTCGGTCATTTGTGCAAGGCAAACTTTCTGAAGGGATGTTTTTCTCTGGTTCACTGTGTCATCTGTCCTTTCAGCCTTTGTCTTTCTTCATCCCAAGCACCATAATACAGTCATGTCCTAAACCTGTTTCATGGATTAGTCACTTTCCAGCACCCTGCTTTCGTCTTCAAGCTCAAACATCTGACCTTGGCATTCTGAGACCTTCTGTCAACCTCATTTATCATATCTCAGCTTCTCTCTCTTGACCTGTCTGTTCACAACTCAGACTTGCCCCTCCACCATCTTAGCCCTCAGCCACCCAGAATCAGTTCCAGCCAGACATGATGAGATAGACCAAGCCTGCCTGTTGAGTTCTCAAATTGCCCCAGCCCCATCTCTTGTTTTGGGGGTCTAATGACCATCCTATCCCCTATATTCATGTATGAATCCCCAGCATCTTCATGGACAAAATTACCTGTCTCAGGCTCCAGAGGCCAGCCCTCTGGAATTCCCATGTGTTTCTCCCTGAAGCATCTGCCAATAAGTAAGGATTTGAAAACAAGAATTTAGACCAAGCCATTAGTGTCTGAAAACTGACCTCATAGGTGAGCTGAATGAGTGCTAGCAGTAACAATGCAATTTTCAACTCAATAATCTCACTCCATTCTCAGGGTCACCCTGTGAGGTAGCATAGGGATTCATTACAGATAGCTGAGGTCCCAGTCATCTAAGGGGATGCTAAAAGCTTTTCAATCCACTTATGGTAAAAAAAAAAAATCTCCTTAGCATGGCCTACAAGGACTTACATGCTCTCGCCTATGTCTTTGTCTAACCCTCTTTTCCTGCCCTTTTCTGACCCTTCACTGATTTTCATACTTTCTGCTAAAGTACAGTTTTCAAAAGTTTAAAACATCATTTTCATAAAAATGTAAAATCAATATGTCAACTATTTTATTCAATTCATTAATTAACATGAGAACCAGTAAGCTGTTAAGATTGGCTCAAAAGAGAATCTGAAGAACAGATATATATACACATGGGCTGTCAGAAATGTTGAAGCGAATTTGCTAATAGGTGCAAAACTGGTTAATATCATATAGGACAATAAAATGTAATGTTTGGATCAATAAAATTGACACACATGTAGTTAGGCTGACCAAGAAAAAAAAGAGAGGACTCTAATTACTAAAATCGGGAATGAAAAAGAGACATCATTACCAATCTTACATAAATAAAACAATTTATAAGGGAATACTATGAATAACTGTGTACCAAAAACTTAGATCACTTACCTGGAATGGATAAATTCCTAGAAAGATGTAAACTACAGAAACATATTCAAGAGATATAGGAAATAGGAATAGATCTAGAACCACTAAAACATTGAATTAGTAATTTTAAAACTTACCAAACATTCAAAGATGAATTAATAGGAAGCCTTCAAAACTCTGCCCAAAAATGCAAAAGTAGGAAATAACTTCTCAACTCATTATATGAGACCAGTATTACTGGGTCCTTACACACAAAGACATCACAAGAAAATAAAATAATATTGGAACAGACCAATATCTGTATGGATATAGATACAAAAATACTCAACAAAGCACTAGGAAACTGACTCCAGCAACATATAAAAGGGATTATACACCAACACCAACTGAGACTTATCCCAGAAATGCAAGGTTAGTTTAACACCTGAAAGTCACTTGATGTAATACACCCTATTAATAGAATAAAGGACAAAGCCATATGGCCGTTAACAGGCATAGAAAAAGTAATTGACAAAAATCCAACACTCTTCATGATACAAGCACTCAGCAAACCAGGAAGAAAGGAACTTCCTCAACATGACAAAGACCATCCCATGGAAAACCCACAGCTATCATACTTAATAGTGAAAGACTACATGCTTTCACCATAAGATCAGAAAAAAGATATGAATGCCCACACTTGCCTCTTCTTCAACATGTAATAGAGGGTCTAGACAGGGCAATTAGGCAAGAGAAAGAAAATAAAAGCCATCCACATTGGAAAGGGGAAAAAAACTATCTCTATTTGCATACGGTATGATTTTGTATATAGAAACTCCTAAGGAATCCACAAAAAAACTTAAAAATGGTACATGAGTTCAACAAGGTTGCAGGATACAAGATCAATATTTTAAAAATCACTTGTGTTTCTACACACTAGCAGTGAAAATTTTGAAAATGAAATTAATAACAATTCTATTTGCAGTAGTATCAAAAAGAATAAAATACTTAGCAATGCATTTAATAAAAGAAGTACAAGACATACACTGACCATTACAAAATATTACTGAAAAAATTTAAGGAACATCCAAATAAATGGAAATATATTCCATGTTCGTGGATCAGACAACTTAACATTGCAAAGATGACTTTATCCCCAATTTAATCTACAGATACAAAACTATTCCTTTCATGATATCAGCTGCCTTTTTTTCAGAAACTTATAAGCTAATCTTCAAATTCATATAGAAATTCAAGGGAGCCAGAAGAGCTAAAAGATTCTCGAACAAGAAGAACAAAGTTGGAGAACTCACTTTCCAATTTCAAAAATTACTACAAAGCTACAGTAACCAAGAAACTGTGGTACTGGCACAAGGATAGACATATAGATAAATGAAATAGAATTGACAGTCCATAAATAAACCCATATTTATGATCAATTGATGTTCAAGGGGGTACAAAGATAATTCAATGGGGAAAGAATAGTCTTTTTAACAAATGGTGCAGGGACAACTGGATAAGAATTAATGAGGACCTTTACCACACAACATACACAAAATTAACTCAAAATGGATAATAGACCTGAATGTAAGAGCTAAAACACTACAACTCCTGGAAGAAAATATAGCAGTAAATCTCCATCCTCTTGGGTCAGGCAATGGTTTCTTTAAAGCAATGCAAAAAGCATAAGCAAGAAAAGAAAAAAATAGATAAACTGGACTCAAAATTTAAAACTTTTATTCTGCAAATAATGCCATCAAGAAAGTGAAAAGATAACACTCATAATGGGAGAAAATATTTGCAAGTTATATATTTGATAAGAAACTTCTTTCTAGAATATATAAAAATTCTTAAAACTAAATAGCAAAAGACAAATTTTAAAATGGGTAAAAGATTTAAATAGGCATTGCTCCAAGAAAAATATTAAAATGGCCAATAAGTCCATAAAGCGATGTTCAACATCATTAGTTATTAGGAAAATGCAAATTAAAACCACAATGAGCTATTACCTCACACCCACTAAAATGGCTGTAATCAAAATGATGGATGATAATAAGTGTTGGCAAGGATGTGGAGAAATTGGAATCCTCATATATTGCTGCAGGGAATGTAAAATGGTGCAGCCACTTTGGAAAACAGTCTGACAGTTCCTCAAAACATTAAGCATGGATCTGCCATATAACCCAGCAATTCCACTCCTAGATATATATCCAAAAGAAATAAAAACATACATTCAGACAAAAACTTGTACACGAATGTTCATACAAACATTACTCATGCTATCTAAAAAGTAGAAATAACTCAAATGTCCATCAACTGAGGAATAGAAAAACAAAGTGTGATATATCATACAACTGAATATTATTTGGAAATAAGGAATGAAGTACTAACATGTGCCACAACATGGATGAACCTTGAAAACATTATGCTAAGTGAAAGAAGGCAGTCCCAAAAAAAACCACATATTGTATGATTACATTTTTATGACATTACCAGAATAAGCAAATCTGTAAAGACAAGTAGATTAGTGGCCGCCCCGGGCTGGTTGGAGAGTGGGTGTTGGAAGGAAGTAAGGAGCAGCTGCATGGGCCTAGTGTTTCTCTACAAGGTAGACAGAAAAATCAGATTGTGGTGATGTTTGTATCACCCTGAGAATATACCAAAAAGAAAAAAGAAAAATTGAATTTTCAACTTTAAATGGGTGAATGGTATAAGAATTTTATCTCAATAAATCTGCTTAAAATGTATTGTTTGGAGCCATCTTTTCTACAGGATAGAATTCAGTTGTATCTCTATACATTATACTACTTTGGAAAAGAATCATTCGCATTACTACCAGTTTTCTACAAATTGAATTCTGAATTCTGCCTCTGCAGAGCAGTAAGATAACTTAGGCAACAGAAATTCAGTCAAAGGGGAATATCTTGAAATAATCAAGTAATCCCCCCAAAATATCCTAGGCAATGCCCGGTTGTCCACTGAAAGGATTCTCAGTAATATCTTGCCCATTTCCAAATTTTGGACAATTTTTCCTGACATGCCTTTGAAAATATCAAGCTTGTTTCTCCCACGAGGATTTGCCAGTTCTATTCTGTCTGCTTCAAGCACTCCTGATACATATGTTAACCTGGCTCATTTCCTCTTTCCATTCTGGTCTCTCCTCAACTATTACCTTCTCAGAGGGTGTCCCTCAAATACATAATTAGTTATCAATTGCCATTTAACAAGTCATCTCCCAAAGCTCTGTCTTTAAACAACAAATATTTGCTATCTCACAGTTTCTCTGGGTCAGGAATCCAGGATCAGCGTACCTGGGTGGTTCTGGCTCAGGGTTTCTCCTTCAGTTGCAGTCAGGATGTCAGCAGGGGCTGCAGTCATCCGAAGGTTTGACTGGGGCTGGAGGATCCGTTCCCTAGATGGCTCCTCTCCACGGCTTTCGGTAGAAGGCCTCAGTTCCTTGCCACATGAGCCTCTTAAGCTGCTTGAGCATCCTCACAATATGACAGCCAACTTCCCCCAGAGCAAACAATCCAAGAAAAACAGGAAGAAGACACAGTGACTATATTATCCAGTCTCCAAAGTCATACACCATCACTTCCACTTCACTCTACTCTTGAGAAGCAAGTCATTAAGTCCAGCCCACACTCAAGGAGAGGGAAATTAGGCTTTACCTTTTACAAGGAGTGTAAAAGAATTTGTGACCCTATTTTAAAACACCATAACACACGCCCACACAAACATGCCCTCTCATCTGGTGCTCTCTATTGCTTTATTCAACTTTTGTTTTCTTCATAGAATTTTATGTTACTATGTTATATATTTCTGTGTCAATTATTGATTTCCCCACTACAATGTAATACCTGTGGAAACAGAAATTTTACGTTTTTCCATCCTGAATACTCAGCACCTGGAATAGTACCAGGCATATAGTAGTTCAATGACTATTTTGTTTCCTAAATAAATGAATGCATGGACGAGGTTATGAGTTAGAGGTAGAGAACCAGGCTTGGAAACTAAAAATTATGACTGCTAACTTTAGTGTATTTTCCAATACTATATCTTAGAGGAATTCTAATGGTGGTGTATAACTGGAACAGTGATTTTTGGGGGAAGAAAAAGGAAACCCTCCCAGTCCTCCATGGAGTCACTCCAATTGAGACTTCCTCCAGTCCCCAGACCCAAGACATTCCTGCTGACCGAAATTTAGGACACTCCTTCTCTACTCATACATGCAAACAAAAACCCTCCCATCTTTTAAGAGCTTGGAGGTGGGGGGACAAGAACGTATGTGTTAGCCCCAGAATTCCTCCCCTATTTATAAAAAGAAAGTTGGAGAAGCATCAATACAACCCTGGATCCCAGGGTTGAACATAAGCATTGCGTCTGGGTTCAGGAATGAGAGACCTTGAATGTTACCTTGTAGATTCACTTTTGTTTATTCAGGGTTTAGCAGCATTTCTGAAGCCAAATGTTGATTCTCCTTGGCTCTGGGGAATAAGGAAATTCACATGCAATTAGGAAGCAGATTGTAATGGAAAGTACACAGGATTGGGAGTCCAGACACTTTATATCCACCACTAATTTGCTGAAAGCCTTATTTTCCGTACCTGTAAAATGGCAGGTGCGGTTGGGGAAAGCATAGATAACTTCAAATTCCTCCTCAGGTTCTAATCTTTTATAAAGTTCAGAGATGTCTTAATATCCCTTGAATAGTCTTTGCCAGCTTCTTACCAGAAATTTCAACAAAGATCGGCATGGGATACACTCGCATTTCTCTCTCTCTTCTCTAGCAGCCTCCAGGCTGTAGGAAGACGGGAACACACACACACACACGCACACACAACATGTGAAAGAAAATAGGTCATTTTTTTGTAGATCAGAGAAAGGTGACGGGAGATGTCGAGGACAAAAACTGTATGAGAGAGGCAAACGCCAAGTATATGGGGGCAGGGGGTATGGGAGAAGGGAAGACCTAGCCCTGCCCTGTCCTCGCGCAGCCAGTGTGGAGCCAAGAAGAATGGCAGCTGCTGGAATGTGGAGGGGGAGGTGTTATGGCAAGTTCACCAGCCCCCAGCAGGTGCGCCATCTCACTGCCCCCCTTGGTGTCCCTTCAGTGAAGATTCTAAATCAAGACCAAAGGAGCCCTTGTCCTGAGGGCAACACCGATCCTTATAAGCCACCTCATTAACCCGGCGTCCTGGCTGAAGGAACAAGGATGAGGGAAGAATGGAGACAGAGTTGATATTCGCCTTCTAATTAATTTGCAGGAGGAAAAAATATCTTAAAACTTTCCATCTGCATGTCTGCCTCTGCCTAGTGAAGGAGCAGCACTTCGAAACAATAATAGTGATGATAAAGATGAAAACAACAGCCACTCTGTGTAAGCTTTGGCCCCAAGCAACTCCTTCCCCTGCTGTGACAGCAGAAGGAAAGGACACGGGACCAGCTCCCTCGGGAATGTCTGGGAAATCATATCCTGGCTAAAAATTTGGGTCTTAGGACTGCTACATTTCAATCAAAAGCTCTTTTAGCAGAGTGTAGGAGGAGAAGAATAAAAAAGTTATTGGGAGGCGGGGAATGAGTAAAAGGGCAGAAAACTCAGATTTTTACTTTGGGGCCTGTGATCTATGCAAGCTGACAAATAAAGGAATGCAGAGCTGGGAAAGCTCTCACAGACGTAGTCCAATGCCCTCCTGTTTTAGATAAAGAAACGGCACAAAAGTTAAAGGATCTGTTCACAGTCGTGTTCGTGGGAGGATCAGGCAAAGGTCAGGAGCTCTTGTTAGAGTTGCAGGCAGTCCTGAAAGGTCTGAAGAATACCAGACACGAGTGAGAACAAAGGCAAGGTGCTGGCTTCACCTGATTTCTAGAAACTGTGATCAACAGCGTTTAGTGACTGTCGAGGAGGATTACAATAAGGATGGAACCCAGGTTCTTCCTAGATTTCTGGCTTGGGAGACTGAGTACATCGTGATGTCATTTATTAAGATGGGAGACACGGGAGAGGAAAGAGGTCAAGAGTTTGAGACTGTGTTTCCTAGTTGAGAGGGAAGTTCAGTTGCAGTGTCCAAGAACCAATTAGGCCTCTCTCAGCAGAGAGGCTCAGCTATGAGAGACAGCAGCATGTAAGTGAGGATGTAGGTGGGGGGTCGGGGGGGGCGGGGGGGGGGGGGGGGGGGGGGGGGGGGAAGGGGGGATGAGGTCTTTGACAATGAATTTGTAAGAGGGTGGAGAACAGAGCAATGGAAGAACATTGCTGCTTGAAAGGCCGGGAAAGAAAAAAGAACTGGGAAAACTGAGGAGATGCCAGAGGGGTTGGGGAGGACCTGGCATAGGGGTGTGAGTGCCAAAGGCAGCCCGCTCCAGCATCCGGGACTGTGGAGCCCACGTGTGCATGGCCAGCCTCCAGGACCTTTTGCTTCCTCCTAGTCTGTCTGTTCTTCCCCGGTCAGGATGGGGCAAGAAAGTCTTCAATCCATTTGCCCCATTTTTCCCCCCAGACCTCCCAGGTTTATGAAGTTATGAGGCTCCTGATGTAAAGCCACAGTTCCCGGATGTAACTCAGCATGGCTGCCTCTAGAATCAGGCTCCACTTAGAGATTTCCCTGAATGCTCCACCAACTCCACTTTTGGTAGCGTAGACTGAGGGTCTGGTGTGCAGATGTGTCTCTTCAGGCCAGGAAGATGCTCCGTCAATATCTATGAAACCACAACCAACCACTTGGACCATATCCTGTTTAGTAGACTTATGTGGAGGTTTGAAGAAAAGATGAGAGGAAAAGGGGAGAGAAGAAAGAGTAGGGAAGAGCAAGGAAGAAGTAGTTAAAACCTATATTTAGATATGTCTATATTTCCAAAGACTCAGTTTCTCTCTGAATTCAGCAAAGCGTCATTAGTAAATAGGTAATAAGCTCCTACTATGTGCCCCCAACTCAGTTAGAAAACTGGAAATATATATTTCCAAGGAAATGTTGAACTACCAGGTTTCTCAAACCAAGATAATGTGTAACGTGGATGATGGGAAGAATAGCTCAGGACTTCAAATGAGCCCCACAAATTGATGAACTAGGTGTCAGAGGGCGGAGGAGAAAGAGCAGTGGGATAAGAGACCAGAGATCTGAGTTCTAAATTTGGACCTGCAGCAATGAGGTGTGGGTCTATGGGGTATAGCTATTTAAGAAATGTTTCCTGAGCAAACAGATGGTCAAGGCTCTATGTCAGGTCCCACAACGAACAGTGACACGTAAGACATCATCCCTACTGAGGTGAGTCTCCAGATGACGAAAGAAGAGCACAGAACTATTGGGAATTTAAAAAGGGAGAAACGTTCAGAAGCCCAGGAAAAGAGGAACAGGTTTTAAAAGATGATTATGAGTTTTAGAGTATGTAGTTAATGTAAAATGTTTTATAGAACAGCAATTTCAGGAGCAAATGCACAAAGCAGAGACATGATAGACTTTTTAGGAAACCCTCAGCATTCATTTCCACTAGAGGCCAAGGGCACGCAGGAGGGGAGGGGCAGAGGAGGCTGGAGGTGTGGAATGGAGTTGAGCACATCATGCTCGGTCAGGTTAGGACTGGGGAGCCACTGAAGGGCTTTCGTTATTTATGAGATTACAACTGAAGTTCGTCTTATGAAAATCAAGTTATCCTAGGTACCGCTCACCCATGAAGTGGGGGACCCAGATCCGAAAGGCCAACGAGCTGCTTCAGCCCCTTGCCTTCTTCAAGGGAGGACTGGGTCGAGCTAGTATCACAGGTCTCCAGTCTATTCCAATGTTCTACTTCTAAATTTAACTAAATGTAGACAAATGGAGAACAACTAGGTGATTCTCAGGAAATGTGAGAGTCACATTGGATGAAGGTGCTGAAGAAGATGGAAGGTGCTGAAGTGGAGAATTTGCCACTGATTGTGTGTGTGTTGTTATTTTTTTAGTAATTGAATATTTCTCAAGATTATTCAATTCAGTCTCATTTGATCAGAGACTAACTTACTATTTTTAGTGTTCCTTAGGTGCAGAAGCCATGTCTTACTTGGTTTTTGGTTTTTTTCTTTGTCTGTAGTTGTGAAATATGCCCCATTAATTGGAATATGGGTTAAATTAGGATGTAACTTCAACATAAACAATAGAATAATAGCTTAAAAATATGGAGAGATGGATATCTAGACATATAAAGATCTTCGACAAAGGAGCCAAGAACATACAATGGAGAAAGGAAAGTCTCTTCAGTAAGTAGTGTTGTGAAAACTGGACAGCCACATGCAAAAGAATAAAATTAGACCATTATATTATACCATGAACAAAAACTAACTCAAAATGGACTAAAGACTTGAAGGTAAGACCTAAGACCATAAAACTCTTAGAAGAAAATATAGGCAGTATGCTTTTGACGTTGATCTTAGCGGTATCTTTTCTTATTCATTTTTGACCTTCCCAGTGTTTGGTGGTGAGTGGGAGTATAACACATGTCCCATTCAAGGGTCCTCATGCTAATTCCATCATAAAAAATAAGCATGAAATACCCAAGTGTTTAGTCCAACAGAATTTGAGACCAAACATCCAGCTCCTTCAGGCTCCTCTTGGGAGGCTATTTTCCCCGATTACCCCTCCCTTGTATTGGCTTCTCCATGTTCTGGCTTCTCCAAAGCATTTTAAGAATGAGTAGCCATTCTTAATGCTAACTGTTCATTTTTTCAAAATGAAAAGTTGTACAAAGTATGCAGACAAGCACAAAGGTATGCATTGATCTCAAGAAGTCAGGCTGCCCCAGCGTATTACCCCCATTATTTTCCACTGTGGGTTCCCAGATGGGTTGGATGGGGCTCAGTATTCTTCAATTTATTCCATGTCCTGCCCAGCCAGCTCCCTGGGAGGTATGGAAAATGAGAGTCCAGCCTGGATCCTCAGATCTGTGGATTGTGGATTTCCCCAGCATCCAATCTTCATCCTTAAAAGGGTCTGCCCTGCCAGGGACCCAACCTCTTGATTTCATCTCAACTACCTTGCTTACCTTGGCAGGAGCTGCCCGCACCAAGCTGGATGCAGTGGCCTGTTAGGGGTGGAGGGGAATTAACTACTACTCCCTGTCACTTCTTGCCCTCCCCGAAATAGTCGACTGGACTCTCACACTTGCTTTGGGGAAGAATCTTACCCTGAAGCCATCTGGCGAGACAGAGGAAATGTCTTTTTATATCCTGCTTTTCTCAGAGTACTGGGCCAAGATAGATTCATGTTTGTCTCACGAAGAGGAAATGACTGTGGCTTCTGGGGACACCTCGTTGTAAGGCAGTGGTATCAAGGGGCAAAGAGGATGGGAAAGTGGAATGCTACTCTGCCTCCACCCATCCCCAGCTTGGGGACTTGTCTATAGTCCAACATCTAAGGTCTCTCCACACTGGTAAATTGGGGGTAGGACCCGCATATCTCACCTCAGTTTGGTGAGGCCAAAACAAAAGAGGAGTAGTGAAAATTTGAACAGATTGACGTGGAAATCATGAACAGGAGAGTCCTCTACTCAGGCTCTTGGCTGAGTTTCACAGGTTGATTTGTTCATCTAGTTTAGGGCACTGTGGTCCATCTAAATGACTCCTGCACTGATTTGATGCAAAGTGTGCAACACAATTCCTTCCGCATCTCCTTTTTTCATCTGTCTCAACTCTACGGGACACAATAGATTTCAGGACATAACTGCACGTCAAATAAAACTGAGTTGGGGGGAGGTGGCATCTAACCAAACTTTGAGTCCTTGGTCAGGGACTTGGAATGCACGAAGCAAGAGTCTAGCTAAACAATTTTATGTAACACTACAGAGTAAAATATGGAGGGACCGATAAGGAATTTGGGTACACCTTTGCACCTTCTTGTCCTGAGCCACACTGACCTATAGTGAAGAGAAAACACCCATTAGTGGATCACTCAGATGCTGACCAAAAGACTAGGGAATATCTTTGCTTCCACAGCATTTAGTGGCCTTTCTCTGTCTGGGCTGGGGGTGGAGGCTGCCATGGCCTGGAAGCAAGCTCACACACTCTTTTATGGTCCTTACTCACTCTTTTTGTATTTGTAAATGTATGTCTGTTTATACAATCTCCTCTTCTATCTTGGCAGGAAGCTCATTTTGTGATGGATCAAAATTAGTCAACTGGAGTGTCCACTAAATTACCAGTGAGATATAGGAACTGACTGGATTTGTGTTTGATGTAGAGGAAAGGGAAAATGGTCCTGAATTGGAGGCTGGGCCCAGAAGAAAGCAGATGAGACCCCCTGAGACCTGAGAAACACAAGCACGACATGTATTTCTACTTTCTCTCTTGGGTACAATTCTAAGCAAATATATTTTTTCTACTTTACATTCCAAACTCAGGTAATGAGGCAGGAGAGGTTAATGTAACTGAGACAGAGTCGGAGACAATGAGGTCTGCCAGCCTGGCTTCCCATCCTAATAACTTGCCAGATATCCATCCCAGCTGAGCGGCTACAGACTATAAAGGAAAGGTCTTAAGATATCAAATAATTGGGTCTAAGCCTGTGTTGCTTCTCCTCATTTTACTTATGCCTGGCTGGGTAACACACAGCAGGTCACTTCTCTCTGGAATTTTCCATCTATAAAATTATATTACAGCTAAGAGCTGATCTACTAGAGGGTGAGAGAGTGGGTTTCGGCACCTCGACACCCTGGTGGTGCATTCTGGTTGCTCAACCTAAGGGTCATGACCCATGGCTCTGGCCACAGAGCATAGTTTTGTGGCTACAACTTCCTGCTGTGCCTCCAACCCAAGGCCAAGAAATCTCCCTTCTGTTCTTTGTTGATTTTCTTATTTGCGTGTGCTATTTGTTTTCTTCTTCGTAGGTTATGAGGACTTGGGGCAAAAGAGGAGGAGGAGCGATCTAGAGACTTTGTGGAAACTGGATTTCAGTTACGAGTCTGAGCGCTCGGTAACCCCAGATATAATGTGATTTGCGCATTCACGGCTGAGGAAGGGTGTGTCTGACAAGGCAGGGAGGGAGAGGCAAAGCAGGCAGAAAGTAACATAGGATGACAAACACAAGAATGGATCCCCCAAGGGTCCCAGGACCTATGCAGAGGGGCCAGACCTGCAGAGATCCCTGTAGCTAGGAGCTGGCTCCAGGAAAGGAATTTACAAAGGGCAGTTGGTCCTTCAGCCCAGGGACTTCCCTTTATGGTCCTGCAGCCAAGTTTGCAGGTTCCCCAGGTGAGAGCATTGAGAGCTGCTGCCCAAGCTGCTGTGGAACACGCTGGCAGACCCCTCAGATTCCTGAGATTTCACACTGTCCCTGGCATGTTGGCTAGGCCTCCCTCACTCCTGCCCCTGCTGACACCCAAGAAAGGGGTGCCAGCCTGTCTGCTTCGTCTGGGAGACTTCCGCTGTGTTTCTGAGAAATGCTGGCTCTTGAGAAGTACCTCCAAGCCTCTGGTCCTCCTCCAGGGCAATGCAGCTACAGAAAGGACACATTCCCTGCGTGCACCTTGATGCCGGAGATCCCACTCGCCTGCTTCTCACGGGAGGAGAGTCACCCTAGCACAGCCCCATTCACTCTCCTTTCTCACCCGCTCTCAAGACTCACTCAGCCAGGCTGGAGCACCCGCCTAAATTCGGGAGGGCCAGGACCATTCTCTTCAGAGGCAAGGGGGGTGGGTAACTTAGTAATTTCTGAGACCTTGACCTTTCTGAAAACTTCATAGTGTGTATTTACTGAGTCATGTCTAATTTTCCTGGTCCCCATTTTTCCTCTCATTTACTACTTCTTCCCACTTTCAAGTCCTCAGCTGGTTGAACTCAAATACTACTCCCACCACACACACACACGCACACACCATGCGCACGCACAAACACACGCACGGATGCACACACTCACACACGTGTGCACACACAGACACACACAGACACGAAACCCCACGAAATCTACAGGGCAAAGTGTTGGCCTTCAATTACTTCTCAAGACACTGCCTAATTTCTTCTTCCTGTTTAAGAAAATTGTTACACCTGTAAAAAACAACACACAGTCTTTGTTTTTAAAATTACACAATATTAAAAAGTACAAAAAAGGGAAAACAAAAAATTACCTCAATACTCCATCATTAAAATAACCCTTATCAACATTAAGTAAAAATCTTTCCTGACGTTTCTCAATGTATAGAGATAGGTATAATTTTACAAAAATGAGATTTTATTAGTTTTCTTTTTTAAATCAAAAATATTGTTTCCTTGAGTGTAAACAAAGAAAAAGACTATTATGAAACTTAAGGAATTGCTGAATATCAGAAAAATGCTTCCTTACCACATGAGAGATTAATTCCTAATAGAACTCACTTTGTTGAGCCACGAACAGAGGGAAGGAGTTGCAAAACTTCAAGATATGGGATCACTATCTTTTTGAACTCATTTATTTTAGACACTAGCGTTTCAGGCCAGAGCTTGTATTTTACGTGTGTTTTTAAGCTATGTTCTTCTAAAATAAAATCAGAACTCAACAAGTACTTGCATTATTCTTTACACTCCTGCTTCAGAACTTTTCCATTGTCCTTGCTATACAAACGGCACCAAACTCTGCTCTCCACGGGTGCATCCATCCCGCAGGAGGGAAGACATGGCGAGGGTAGGGACGAGATTCAGAGGATCAGATCCTCTGGGGAAAGGCCATTTGAAGGAAACTTGTCTGGCTTTCTGCCTAGTTCACCTGTTCTTCCAGCAATAACAGTTTAATAACTAGCTTTAGCCAGGTTTCTGGAAAATAAATCTCCCCACCAAAATCTGCCTTATACCATGTGACTTAAAAAAAAATTAATCCTTATTTTAATGGTTTTTATTTACTTATGCATGTTCTTATAAAATTGCCTAAAAATTGGAGTAGGTAGGTATCAAAAGAAGCAAGTGTAATGCTTAAAATGCTGAGGGCCCGTGTCAGCACCAGAGCGCCACTGAGTTCAAAACAGCACGACGACACAGGCTTTCCCGCCCTCACTCACATCTCTCTCTGGCATTTCAGGAGGTTCCATAATACAGATCAAGGCTGCTCTTACAATCCTGATCTTCTCCTGTTCTTTAGCATCCCCAGCTCCTGACCCCTCTCACCCACACCACTGTACCCCGCCAGCTCTCAGTCATCTCTCTCCACCATCGCTCCCTCTCCAGTGTGCTCAGGTGTTGCTGTGAGCCTCTGCTGCCTGCAGCCCCTCTCTCTCAAGAATGTGCTTGTCCTTGCTCTTATCAGAGAGCATAGGATGGGGAGAAGATGAACAGACAACGTCCAAATGTTCCATCAAGAAGAGAAAGGCAGAGAGTCTGTGAGCCCTTTGTGCTGGTGATTTGTGTCTTGTCACCCCAGCTTTTATGGGCTCTCGGGAGAGGTGGTAATAGAGGGTAGGGGGCAGGCTGTCTGAAACCTTATCATCTCTCTCCTGTTGATTTCTCTACTCCTGGAAGCAGAGAAGAAAGAGTAAGAAGCTAAACGTGTAGCAATGGTGCCACATTTTAATTAGTGTCCCCAAATATCAGAAAGAGCAGATTCTCCCAGCGTTGACAAGCACGGAGTAAGGGTCTTTTTATAGATTGGTTTCTGCCTAGGCCCAAGTTTCTTTGTTAATGATTCTGACTTTGATTCGTGTGTGTGTGGCTGGCTGGCTGGTAGGGCATTGGGTGAAGATTGAATAAAGTGAAAAAAGAAGGGGAATAAGAAGAAGAAAAATATGTATCAGGTGCTTTTAAAAGAACCAGTCCAAACAAAAATAGCCAAGGGATGTCTGCGGACAGCTCTGCTGGCTGCCACCAGAGCTGGAGAGAAGGGCTCTGCCTGCAGGGCTGCGTAGCAACAGAGCTCTGATTGGCCAGCCCCGTGAAAAGACTAGGCCCTGGCAAGGGCTCTGAGCCGTGCTCCTGCAGGCAGCTGAGCTGGGGCAGGCCCAAGCAGGCCCTGTGAAGACAAGCTCGGAACCATCCAGAGTCCAGCTGTCGGCTAACAGCCGTTGTGAGTCCTGATAGCTTTGGGGTTGTTAGTGCAAGACTTAGCTCCACAGCCTCCCGCCTGTGCCTGAGGCCCCTGCCTCCTGTGGGTTGGATTTGTGTCCTCACAGACCGTAAACTATTGGAAACAGGGTCTTACGAACCCTGATAACACAGGCAGAGAATGCCTCGGAAAGATATCGGCCGGGGAGTCAGGAGCCTGAGTTCTAGTTCTGTATCAGGCATTTATTAGTGTAGACATCTACCATTTAAAGGGGCTTATGTCTGCTGATCGCTGTGGCACATAGGTCACCATACTAATTGATAAACCCTCATAACAACTCAAGGAGACGGAAATAATGATCCCATTTTCCAGATGAGGGAACTGAGTCAGAGAGAGGCTGGGGCATATGCAGTCTGTAAGCGCGTGGGGCACCTGTGGATGCTCAAAGATCTGCTGGTTGATAGCAGCTCAGTGTCAACTGGACCGTTAGGCTGGTCTACAGGCATCAAAGTCTTCTGCCCCATTTTGGCCTGAAATTAAAGCATTAGGATGAGCCAATAGTTCCTATTGTTAAAAATAAAATACCGGGAGAAGAATGCGAATATTTTTGGGTGGGGAATTAATAATAATAGGTGGTAGAGTCGCAAACTGAATACCTGCAAGCAGTTTCAAATGAATGAGCTGGGTTTACATGCATGAAAAGAACAAATTCCAAAAACATGCTGTTGACTGAAAGAAATGGTTGTAAAACAGCTCCCGCAATGCGATATCATGCAGGGGAAATTTTAAGCGCATAAAGCAATGCTATCTGTTGTGTGATATGTAAATCTGTAATAAGCCAATAAACATGGACAACAATGATTCACACCAATCTCTTGACAGTGAGTGTCCCTGGAGGGACAGGGAGGGGACCAGAATGAGGAAGAACAAAGTAGTTTGCAACTTTAACTGCAAGACAGTTTACACACACTCTCACACACGCACTTTAAAACTGTCTGAAGCCTAAACGACAACAAGCAAACATTTTAAATATGAGTGAGGAGATGTGTGTGCTTATCACATTATTCTCTTGATTTTTCTGAATTAAAAAAAAACAAAAAACAGGAGAGTCTTTCCTGGGCGTGTCTTCAATCGTACCACCCCGTTCATGTGGGCCTAGAAATTAATCCATGGGACTGTTGATCCTGGGGACATCTTCTAGGACTGTGAGGGATAGTAAGAGACCAAGATCTGAGTGCTATTTTGAAATTAAAAGAAAGTAGGAGCAGTCAAGAGTCCTGTATTTCAGAGAGAAAAGAAACTTGAGGGGTGGCCCCGTGGCCGAGTGGTTAAGTTCACTCCACTTTGGTGGCCCAGGGCTTGGCTGGTTTGGATCCTGGGCCTGGACATGACACCGCTCGTCAAGCCACACTGAGGTGGCATGCCACATGGCACAACCAGAGGCGCTCACAACTAGGATATACAACTAGTACTGGGGGGCTTTGGGGAAAAGAAGAAAGAAAGAAGATTGGCAACAGATGTTAGCTCAGGTGCCAATCTTTTTTAAAAAAAGGAACTTAAGAAACCTCAAAGATATTACTCCACGCTGTCCAAGCTTCTCCCCCTTCCCTTCTCTTCTCAGCCAGAAAGCAGCTTTTATTAAGCTCCTTCTCTGCATAGGGCTCAAGGGTCTATATATGCTAATGTAATTGCTATATTTTGCTAAGTATTTCAAAAGTAATGTACACTTATCTGTGCAAACAAGTTCTCATTCCTTGAACCCTATTTGCCTTCAGGCCTCAGGAAATAAAGGAGTGCAAATAACATCTCAGGTGGGAAGAGAGTAGAGGAATATTCCAGACACACTCTACCCTGCAGAACTGAGAGGAAGGAAACCACCTGTGTGTCCCAGGGAGAAGTGTGGGAATGCAAGAAAGACAGAAGTAGGGCAGAGAGGGCAGGCTTACCTGTCCTTATTTTCCCCCCTGTCATGAACCTTAAGGCCAGAGGGGGCCTGGTGGAAATGGCTGGGTAGGTATGGAAGGAGCCTGAGGACATCTGGGGCAAGGGACTGGCGGTGCTCTTCCCCAGGCACAGCCAGGAGGATCATATGAGCTTCGGGGCACAGCCATAGTCAATGTGGCGCAGTGCAGTGGCTTAGCAGGGGAGCAGCGAGGTGGCTGGAGGGGCAAGCCCATAGCAGGACTTCCGTGCTCCCACCGCACAGTCCCTGGCGGTGAGCAGCGGGCCCAGAAACTCACAAGTTCTCCAGAGAGGAGCCGAGGAGGTGCTGAGAGGGCTCCGGCTCAAGAAGAAAGAGCCACATTGCCCCCAAAGACCACTTGAGACCAGTGGGCACTGACCCAGGGACCAAACCAGACCATCCGCTCCACAGTGGAGACTGGTGGGAATCCAGAGGATACCATTTTGACTCAGAACCGCCCGTCGTTTCTTCCACCGTGAGGTCTCTTTAGTCCCCCTTAACCTCCAGGAGCCCTTCTGGAGAGGAGGAGGGGAAGGAGGAGGAGGCCAAACGACTTCGAGTCTCTGGGATAAGTGTTATTTATTTTACCGGAAGAGACTGAGGTATCATCAAGAGTGGTGAGGCTGTCGTCCCACGTGCCAGAGCTCTTGAGACGCAGATCAGCCATAGAAAAGTGTTAAAAGCTACGTGAGACGTGGTTTTTTTTGTATATTTGAAGGCACTGTGAATCAATGGGTGACAGGACACACTGTTCAGTTTTGTCCTCAGTTGTAAGAATAAACGTCAGAGACCATAATCAAGGAGGCACGCGGAAGGGAGACATCTCCAGGGCTGTTTGGGAATTTAAATTCTCTATGTTCATTTCACGACATCTTTAAATCCTCAATTCTTATGAAAACATTAATTTTTTTGTTTGTTTTAACTTGGTGTTGTGGCTTTAAAGATTATGTTGAAAGGTATGGAGTTTAAGTTTGGCACAGGGATGCTGGTAAGTAGAGAAGGTAAATAGAAATATTTCTTAAATGTGTGCATGCACACACATATCCACATGCAGAAAACACAAATGAACCAGATGGATGCTCTGACGCTAAGCCACTCGGCAATTACCTGGACTATAGGATCAGCAGCAGCCCGAGTCCAAAACCAAGAAGCCAGTTAATGAGCTTAGCATCCCTCATCCCTGGCGTGCCTATAATTCTTTGCTGAAACGAAATATAAAATAGGGCCTAAAAGAAGCCTGGCTAAAAGCAAGGGAGGTTTCCTTCATTTACCTAGTCCCGGATGCTTCGTCTTGCCGTGGCAGCAAGCCCACTGGATGGGGTAAGTTTTGCAAACTCCAGCAGCCCTGCCAATGATGGGGGTGGAAACAATGCTCCAGTCCCGCTGCCGCAGGGGAGGTGAGAAGGGACACCATCCAGCCCTGCCCCTTCCACTGGCCTGGGCAGTGGGAGCCCCAGGCAGGCGGTCAGATGAGCGCCTCCCTCCGTGCTGACCCGTGGGCTGTCCTGAGCTGAACTCCGCTCAGCTCCATCCTTGCTGCTCGCTGCTCCCCGCAGAGTGAGCCCGCCCCTCGCTGGCTCGGCCTTCTCTGACTTATTTGGTTTAAATTACTTTTTTGAACTTTGGTCTCATTATTTTTGGACCGTCACTCGGTCTGGAAGATTTTCTTTCCACGGGTCCTTCTGTTCTCCTTCCTTTTCACTCTCTTGGATGCGCTGCCCAAGGCCTCTTTTTACAGTTCCTTTTGGGTGGTTTTTATTACCTTCATGCATCTCAATCTGAGTAGGCAGAAGCTCCAGGAGCATTGTCATCTCCCGCCTGGATTCCTGCTTGTTTCGTTGTTATGGGAGCTCCTCGGTTTAAAGGGTTGGGGGAACTCTGCTTCTCCAGCAGCTCATGACCCAGTTCCTGAAATGGCCTTCTCTGCTTTGATCTGAGAAACCAAGTTCCACTGTCATCCTGTGCTGCCACAATGCACTCCATACTCCCAGGGACAAAACCATAGATCTGGGCATGCCCATCAATGATGAAAGATCCCATGATGCTATTTTTCTCTCCCGCCTCGTAGCGAGAGTTTGATATGGCAGTTGAACTGGTTTAGATGCTTTGAGCTGCAAGTAACAGAGAGATGTACATCTCAACTGACTTGAACAATTGAGAAAACGTGTTATCTCCCATAAGCAAAGTCCGTGGGTGGGAAATTCCAAGGCTGGTTAATTCACAGCCCAAGGACATCAGCAAGGCCCAGCTTCTTCCCAAATTTCTGCTCCACCATCCTCACTGTGTGGGCTCATGCTTGGGCTAGCTAACCTACTGGTTATAAGGTGGCTACTGCAGTCTTACCCAGACACCATGTCCAGCTAGCTGTGAACTTTTGCAAGTTACTTTGCCTCTCTGGACCTTTGTTTTCTCATCCAAAATAGCAATAAATTATAGCGAACACTTACACAGTGATTACTATATGCCAACCAGTCTTCTAAGCCTTAACGTACATCAATACATTCAATCTGCACAACGAGGCGGTGGGGTAGGTACTGTTACTACTCCCATTTTAAAGTGAGGAAACTGAGACACAGAGAAGTTGAGCGAGCTGTTGTAATCACACAGCTGTGTGAGCAAAGCTGTGATCTAACTCTATAGAGGCCATGACCCTAACCATTCACTTTCCTGCTTCTTAATGAAACAATAAGTCAATACAAACAGTGTTTGCCTACTCATGGGCTGAACATGATTAAATATGATAACACAAGTCAGGCATTGGCAGAGTGGTGTGAGCACAAGAGCTCAGGGAATGCGAGGTCAATTCTACAGTCACTTCAAGTGCATAAGGTCAGCCTGGTGCAGGTTGAGGGAGTTAAACAGCCCCTTACTGTTTTTCCCTTAAGCCAAAGCTCTCTCTATGCTACATCTTGTTCTAGAACCTAACCCTTGGTTTACTTATAACTCACTCCTATCCTTTCCTAGCTCATAACAGACCAAGGCAAAACCTCCACGAGTACAAAGCTGCTTGATCTGAAGACTCAGCCTATACCCTTCCAGGTCTTTCCTCAGACCTAAGGAAAGCCCCCTGTGCCATCAACCCATTACTGGTTTTAATCCTGTTTCTGCAGCCATACTTGTCTACCTTTCACTTTTTTTTCCTTCAAAATCATGAGATACTTCAAATATAGAGAAAATCATAGAGAATAATAAAGGTACACACATGCACCACCACAGATGTGCTTTACATGTCAATATTATCATACGTTTGGGGCCTTTTAAAAATAAAACATTAAAGATACAACTGAAGACCCCTCCTCTCCTTCTCTTCTCCTTTTTGGCGACCGCTCTCTTAAAGGTATGCATCCCACCTGTACAGGTTTTTGTATTCGTAGTACACTTTCATAGAAAAATATGCACTATTATTTGCTGTGCTTGGTAACTTTAAAAATAAACAGTATCATAGTGTATGTAAGATTCTGCAACTTGCTTTTTAAAAATCAATGTTTATTTTCACTGATTTTGTGTTTTTTCTTTCCATGCTTCTTTTTTAAATCCTTTTTTGTTATTTATTTATTTATGTATTTTTTGTAAGGTATATTGGGCCCTGAGCTAACATCACTGCCAATCTTCCTCTATTGTTTTTATATGTGGGATGCCGCCACAGTATGCGTGATGAGTGGTGTGTAGGTCCAGCCCAGGATCCGAACCGAGAATCCCGGGCCACCGAAGTGGAGCACACAAACTCAACCACTACGCCATGGGGCCAGCCCCAAAAATCCTTATTTTTTTCTCCTTCCCTGCCTTCGGTTGTATTAATGGAGCTTTAATTATTCTCTGCCTCTCTACCACCTTTCCCCACTTGGCTTCTAGTTTAGATGTTAGATTGTATTTCTGTTCTTCTAATGGTTACTCTTAAGTTTTTAATACACGTACTTATATATGAAATTTTTCTAAGACCTACATTTGTTTGTTATCTTTAACATCCTCTCCAACAAGACAAGGATGTTAGTATGTTTTAACAACTTTGCCAATCACCCCCAACACCAACATTCGTTGGTGCTTATTGTCTAGACTTACAGCCACACAGTAACACAACATTTATTTTTCCCTAGCCAATAATTAATGCATTTTACTTAAATGCTTTACAGCTATTTTGGTTTTGCTTCCCATTATTCCCTCTAAGTTCACTTTTATCCTTTTTGAACTATACACAACAGTCTGCAGGTAGTAAATTGCTGTCTTTATGTAGCTGAATATGTCCTTATTTTGCCCTCACAATTAAACAATTATTTAGCTGGGTATGAAATTCTAGGTTAACTACTTTTTTTCTCAATGCTTTGAAGTTATTAACTCATTTGTATCTGGGGGTTGATTGTGGCTGAAGACAATTCTCTTGTCAATCTAATTGTTAGTCCTTTGTAGGTAAGCTATCTTTTCCTTCTGGTAGCTCTTAATATTTACTTTTTATCATTCACAGTCTACAGTTTCACTACAGCATAAATAGATGTGAGTTTATTTTCATTTGTCCTCTTAACACTTTACGCGAACTTTCAACCTAAGGATTCATGACTTCAATTCAGAAAACTCAGATTAGTCTCTGTATTTTTTTCCCCTGGAATTCCTAATCAGATGTATGTTGGAGCCTCTCAGTCCATTTTCCATGCCCATCATATGATTATATATATGTATGTATAATTTCTCTTTCTGTATGTATTTTGTTTATATCCCTTTTTTCCCATTTTATTAGTTAGGGTTCTCCAGAGAAACAGAATTTATATATACATATACATATGTAAATATATAATAGGTACATATTTATATATACATATATACATATGTAAATATTAGGGTTCTCCAGAGAAACAGAATTTATATATACATATGTAAATGTATATATGTAAATATGCACATATGCAAATACTATGAAATTTAGATATGCATATGTAAGTTTATACGCATATGTAAATTTATATATACATATGTAAAAATTTATATAGACAGATGTTTTATTATTCTCTATGAGAGAGAGGGGGCTATTTATTCTAAGGAATTAGCTCGTACAATTGTGGAGACTGGTAGGTCCAAATCTGCAGTGTGAGCCAGCAGGCTCAAGAGCCAGGACAGCTGATGGTGCAGACGAAGTCTGAAGGCAGTCTGCTGGAGAATGTCTTTTTCCTCGGGAGAGGGTTGATCTTTTCGTTCTAATAAGGACTTCAAATGATTGGAGGAGACCCACTCACATTACGGAGGGCAACTGCTTTACTGATTAAAAGGATAATCTCACCCACAAACACTCTCATAGAAACACCCAGAATAAAGTTTGACAACACATCTGAGTACTCCGGATTCCAATCAAGTGGACACACAAAATTAACCATCACATCCATTTACATACTCTATATTTGACTCTAGTTTAGAGTTTATTCTATTTACTGAATGATTTTTCAATGTTATAAAATGCTATATTTTAGTACCATAATTTAATATTGTTACATTACATATTCTCTTACGTGTGTCTAATTTTTGTTTCTTCTGTTTCATCCTTCCTGTTTTATCCTTTAATGTTTATTATTGCTGTTATTTTTCCTTTGCCTCTTTGACAATCCTAAACAGACTTATTTTTAAGTCATTTTCAGATTGTCCTATTATTTTCATTTCACCTGAGATTAATTCATTTTCTCACTTTTTATTATGTTAGGTGCCTGCCATATTGCTAATATTCCTCATATGTTTCAGAACTTTTGGTTTACAGATTCGCTTTGAGTCTATTTCAGAAGCAGGGTATGTAGGGCAGCTTGGAATTTCCATCTTGCTGTGATGTCAGGGATGTTACAGATTCAATCTCCAAGTCAGCAGGGGTCTTGACCCAGGTCTTAGCTCTGGGCCTGTTTCTGTCTTCCCCTGCCTCCCTAGGCATAGAGTTTTATATCGGCTATAGACAGGTTGCTGAATTTTCTCCGGCTTCTTTATGACTCGATAACAAAGGCCAAGCCAGGCCCCTTTATACCATCATTACACAAGCGGAATTGAACACACAGCTTCCTCTGACTTCATTTTTGACCTGTGACCCTGCAAGGCTGGAGATTCAGCTGCATTGACCTATCTGGCATTTTATTGATCACTGCGATGTGTCAGCAGCAGAGTGAAGGCCTCAGGATATGAACTGAGGATACCATTTTGACTAAAATTCCCCCATTTTATTGTTTTTCCAGCTCTATTCTTACACCTTTTCTAGCGTATTCTCTCCATATTCTCAGCATTCTCTGGAGCCTTCTGATGAAAACAGGGTCTTTTAATCACCTCCTTCCCTTTTCCAGTCAAGTCCCCAACAAGAAACAGATGGCATACTCAAATGGGGAAATTCAGGAGAGTTTAATAAAAGGACTACTTACAAGAGTGTGGTCAGAATTAACGGAAATCAGAAAGGATTGCTGAAGTTCCCAAGATTAGCAACAGCAGGAAGTCAATCCCGCCCCCCCCCCCCCCCCCCCCTTAGGCCTGAAGAAGCAAAGAGAAAGGAAGCAATTAACAGAACTAGTAGAGAGTTAGAGCTGTAGGTATAGAAGACAGCTGCCTGGCAGGAGGTGTGGCCTTTGATGGAGAAACATGGTTCATGCCAAACTTAAACCAGGCAAGGACACAGACAGGGGACCAAGTACCCCAAACTCCTCCTCCCACACCCCGATTTCCTGTTGGTGCTTCCACTGGCCAAACCCAACTGGAAGCCACAGTGCAAGGGCCTACTTAACATAGACACAAAAGGTGAGCCTCTCGGAGCGCACAGCAGAGTAGAAAAAGGCAAAGAGTGGATGTGGCTATAGTAAACAGAGAATATCCAAAACATCGCATAGCCCAAGAAGACAGATTTCTCAAGTCACCTCCATCTTAAAAATACATAAATAGGGGCAGGCCCTGTGGTCGAGTGGTTAAGTTCGCACGCTCTGCTTCTGTGGCCCAGGGATTTGCTGGTTCGGATCCTGGGAGCAGACATGGCACCGCTCATCAGTCCATGCTGAGGCGGCGTCCCACATGCCACAACTAGAAGGACCCACAACTAAAATATGCAACTATGTACTGGGGGAATTTGAGAAAAAAAAAAACATTGACAACAGTTAGCTCAGGTGCTAATCTTTAAGAAAAGGAAAGCATACGTTATCTTCCTTTTTCTCTTGCCTGTCTTTAGTTAGTGTCCCTATGCTTTTTTCCTTTCACAGTCATTTCTTGAAGGAGTTGTCTAAATGCACTGTCTGCACGTCACTCGCATTTACTCCTCAACCTTCTTTGGTCCAGTTTATAACTTTACAAACCCTGAAATGTCTTTCAAAGAAATTACTGACTTCCTGCTGAATTATTAAACCAATCCAAACTCTTCCATTCTTACCAGCTTCGTTGAGGCACTCTTTTCCCAAAGCCCCCTCCCCTCTTGGTTTCTGTTCGACCCCTTTCTCCCAGTCCTTCTCTTGTTGGACAGCAATGGCAGCACGTAGGAGGAGCAGCCATGTGGGCTGAAGAAGCAGCACCCACGTGTGACCTGAAGGCTCCCAGGGGGTGAGGCCAGCAGTGGCTGGAGGTGTGGCGGAGGGGTGAGGGTGGGGAACATGTCCCAGCAGAAGAAACAGCCTAGGTGAGGGCCATTACTTCTTGTTTGCCATCGGTGGCTGTACAGTTGACCACCAAACTTTACACCATCACCCTTCAGAATGGGAAAAGCTGAAGTGATCTGGAAGGAATGTAATTTTCCATAGCAAAGGCATATAGAAAACTTGACAGACGTTATCTGTTTAAAAAATGCATAAATCGCAGCCTTCCATCAACACTGTTCGTTTGGTGTGACCTCCTCACCCAGAACACTTCTTCTCTTTAGAGCCTCAGTTTGCAGCGCTGGGCAGTACCAGCTGACAGCATTTCATCGTGCAGGACATCAGAACTGCAGAACCCGAAGCAGAGACAGGCTGCAACCCCGTGTTGCCCTTTTTGTTCCTCTGATGTGTAAGAGAGGTGAGAAAAGTAGGGTAGAAGAAGAGCTGCTGAAGACTGAGCAGGCAGGTGGAATTCAAAATCCTTTTTTTCCAAATTAAAGAGACGTATTCTGTGCCAGGGCTTCTGGGCCCTGATATAGCAATAAGCAAACACCGGCATTCATCTCCTTGCAAATGGGATCCACCTCCCCACCTTGGAGCATGGACAGAATGCCATGGAGAGGACCAACGGAAAAAGCTGAGTATGGCTCGGCAGACCCACACAGGCCTTTGCCTCTGGCCCTCCTTGAGTTCCCGCCCCAGGAGTGCTTGACAAATATGCATGGCTAAGAGGCCGTCCAAGGAATGCGGCCTTCTCAGCCGTCAGTTACCAGGGCTCAAAACCACCGGGCAGGAAGAGCAGACGGCGAGCTGGGTCGGATCTGCCCCCGGGAAGGTTTGGAAAGAGGAGATACCCATGACTGGGCAGGCTGAATTGATGCGGTCTGGCCTAAGGTCAAGGGAATGGACAGAATGACCTTCCCAGCTCTCCGCCAGCCCGATGGGTCTGTGAAAAGCGATGTTTGATTCATTCTCGGGCTCTACCCAAGTGACTCTGAAATATTCCCAGACAGCTGCCAGGAGAGTCAATGGTCAGTGAAACAGAGACCCAAGAGCCAAGATTCTGGGTTTCCAAGCCCCCTGATGTGTTTCCCTTAAATCTGTTTGCCGATTTCCTTCTCTGATAAACCATAAGACCACTGACAGCAGAGGCTCTTTCCCCTCGCCCCCTCCTACCAAGCTGTGCTGGGCTGCTCTAAAAAGAAGAGTTACTGTTTGACACAAGATCATTTCTCTGAGTGGCAATTTATCAGCCACAGGGCTATGGGGAGGATGAGCAGATCAGCAGTAGCAAGAATGACAACGAGGAGTAAACTTGGAATCATGTTTACTTATTTATGGTCTTCCTATTTATACTCCACTCTGATGTCCACTAAAGAGAAAGGGGGTTAGTGAAAAATGTAGACACATTGCCACCCCAGACCCAGAAAATCAAGTTTCTTACCTAGAAGAAAATTCCATCCAATCTGAAAGTTAAATGGGGACCGAAAATCTGATACCTACCCACATCAGGACACATCAGACCCTATTGAGGTAGCTTTGTGCAGACAGACAGATAGGTTGGAGAGGTAGCTGGAATTAGGTAGAGTGAAACAGAAAGAGTGAATCAGGAAAGCTCTTCCGCAGGCTGAAATTTTGAGTATGGAGTTGTGGATGAGGGGAAAAGTCGAAATAAGGAGAGGCAAGGATAGTTCTCTGTAGGTTGTGGTGGTCAGGAGGAGGCATGCATGGAGGCTGAGGCATGCAGACAAGGAGTAGGAAGCATTTTAGGAGAGCCTGTAAATAACGGGAAGTGGGTACATGGTGAAATGGGGCTGGGGGAGTGAGGCTGGGGGAGAGGCAGCCCTGAAAGCTCAAAGTGAAGAGATTGGATTTAATACAAGGGGATACACGCAGCCAAGTTGGAAATCCATCCACATATCTGTGGAGGCATGCAAGAAGTCTAGGGTCTCAAAGAGAATCCGGGAACTCTGCTGATGCCTGAGGCTTTCCAGTGCAGGCAGATCAAGGGGAGAAGAAGAGATGCTTTCTCAGAAGAGCTCTGAGTCGGGCGGAGGTGGGATTAAGCAGCCAGCAAGTGAGGGCATGTACCTCTAACCAAGCTTTGAAGAGAGATCTCCCCCATCCTAGAAAAACAACAAAAACCCCAGTCTTCAGGTGAGGATGGATATGCAAGGGCTTGCTTTACCTTCTGCGCATTTCATCCAATACCTCAAGTGTGAAAGTATGGAAAAGAGAGCAGTAGAAAGAAGTCAGTACATGAATGTCCTTCACTGTACGGGCACCTAAGACTGAGAGCTGGTGTGAGGGCCGGTCGTTGGTGTCTGATGCTGCCCTGTACCAACAGCACAGACAACCCATGATGTGGAACAGGTTTATCCCAAAAGTCCATCTCCTCTAGTCTGCTTCAGTTCCACAAACAATTTCTGGGTGTCTCCGTCAGGCCAGGCACAGTTTTTGGTACTGGAAAGCACCAGGATAGATGTTTCTGCCCAAGAAGGGATGATCACATTCTAACAAGAAAAGTGGAAACTAAACAAATAAACATACTAATAAGATCATTTCTTTTGGTGCCAAAGACTATGAAGAAGATTGAACGTCTGGGCTGAGCAGGGAAGGAAGTGGCACACTGGAGAGTGGTGGGCAGCATGGAGTTAGGGGTGGAGGGCAAAGGCCCATCCAAGGAGTTGGTGTCTGTGCTGAGATTGGAATGATAGTAAGCGACAGCCAAGGACCCAATGGAGAGCCTTCTGGAAGAAGGAGCAGGATGTTCAAAGACCTAACCTGAGGCTGGGATTTATAAAAAGCAAATTAATAAGATGACAGTCACTGCTAAGTGTCCAGTGCCCACTGTTCAAAGAGTGAAGGCTATGGCTAAGATGTCACACATACAGATGGAAATAGGAGAGAGAAAATTAAGATACTGAACACTTCAGTGGGACTGAACAGAAGTCAAGATTCAGAGAGAGACAAAGAGAAATGGACAGCCGGTGAGCAGCATGTTCTCTGTGTGTGCAACTCCTAGTTAATTAGCTTGTGCTCATGGAGCCTGCAAGAGTGTGGTCCCTGAGCTCACGCCTGAATGCTGCTCTGGGAGACGGACTTCCAAGCGCCTGAGCAGAGGCTGAATCTGTCTCCAGGAAAGCAGTTTAGAGGAGCAGAGAGAAAAGCAGAGTGAGCCAGCGCCCGGGGCCTCCCCTCTCTGCAGGATGGTGATCACGGCCGTGCTTGCAGGGTCTGTCTTTCCACAAGATGGTCAGAGCCTCAAGGCACATGGCTATGCTCAGTGTGCGTCCACAATGTGGCCATCGTGGCCACAAGCAAGAGAGCAGGGATTCTTGTCACACCCTCAACCTGTGTTATTATTTCAAATCGAGGAGATAGGAAGATGGCTGGCATTGAACACTGAACTGGTTTCTAAGACTCTTGGGCTCCAGGCCTGACTGTCCCACCATAGTACTTTCCCTCTGTGTATTTAGTTTACCGTCTATAAATTAAGGAGATGGCATGTTGATTTCTAAGGGCTCTTCCAGAGCTCTGGCTGTCTCATGAAACACAGAAGGCCTAAAATTAGAGGAGATATATGGGAACTCTTAGCAGCTATGGCATAGCAACATCAAAAATCAAACGGAGCAAGGAGATCAGATACATTGGTTAGGGAAGTATTTGGCTGCAAGTAACAGAAAATGTAACTAACAATAGGGAATTTCTTTTCTCATATAACAATACACCGAATTTCTGTAACACAGGGCCTATGCTGAGTAGGACAGAAGTAAAGTTGGGTCAAAGGGGATTGGTTATCAACTAATGTACTTAGGGGAACACAGAAACAAGATGCCATCCAAGACGTCGCTCAAGCACTGGGGCAAGAGAAAAGGAAGATAAGTTGGGGTGAGCAGCAGGAATACATGGTTTCAGTTATCAGAGGAAGAGTTCTGGGACATGGGAACACTCCAAGTGTGGTTTCCGGAAAGGATTGCTGAAGTGCAGCGAGAAGGAAGAGGGAACAAGTGAGTACTCATCTGGGTCTTGATCCTTTCTCAGCATGTCCTAGAGACCCCAACACCTGATGGGCCCATCCCACCCCTTCCTGCCTTAAGCAACAAATCACATCCAAAATACTAAGAGAGAAGAGGTGGGAAGTGGTAAGAACAAGGGATTGCAGGCATCAGTAACAGCCTGCTCTGAGTGTGGGGTAACCAGCCAGCAGAGGCAGAGCTGAGAAGCAAGGGAGCCTGGGGGGACCGAATGTCTGTCGGTACGTCTCGGGAGAAGGTATGAAGGTGACGAAATCACAAACAGTCTGGAAGGATGAGCAAGGAGCAGGGGGAATCTACCCCATTGTCTGCAGGGGCATCAAATCGGTAAACTCAGCTACTCACATACAGCCAAGGGCCTCTCTGTGCTCGAGGATCAGTCTCATTCTGGCTGCAGGATCTCTTTAGTGCCTGCCTGTCATGACTTGTCATAATGCCATGTCATGATGGGCTTAAATGGCCATTTCTCCTGTTAATGCCTTTTCTGCTTTTCTCTTTCAAGCTCTCAACTTCCACTCCAACTACTGAATGCCAACAATATCGCAATTTTTTAGAGACCTTAAAACAGGACAGCTTTACTCTTAGCATTAGAGTGTCCCCAGAAGATAAGGACATAGAATATAAATTCCATGAACCTATTAAATTGTTAGAGCACTGGAATGTAAGCATTGTGAGTGAGGGCTGGATTTTGCTATTTGCTCACTGCTGATTCTCAATGATAAGATCAAGGCCTGGCACATAGGAGGTACTTAATAAATATTTCTTCTTTTGTGTAAGTATGTGAGGAAGATTGGCCCTGAGCTAACATCTGTTCCAATCTTCCTCTATTTTGTATGTGGGATGCCTCCACAGCATGACCACCAATGAGTGGTGTAGGTCCACGCCTGGGATCTGAGCCTGCGAACCCTGGGCCTCCAAAGCCGAGTGTGCAAACTGGACCACTGTGCCACTGGGCTGGCCCCAATAAGTATTTCTTGAGTGTTGAATATGAGCAGCTGTGTGAGCATTCGTGTGTCACTCCAGTGTTACACCCATAATATCCTTCCCAGCCAATAATCAATCATCCTGCCAAAGCCCAGGTACCTTGACTCTTTCCCGCCTCCCGTGAAGTTTCCATCCACACAAAGTTAGGGGGTGAGCACTCTCGTTCTTCATGGCCCCAGTGTCGTGGGCCCCTTACCACTCTTAGAACTTGTCCTGACTCTCCCAGGACCCTGTGAGTTCTCAGGGGCCCAGCGTACAGCATTTGAGCATGATGTTTCCCTCTGGGGCCTGGAAGACAGCCGCTCTTGCCTTCTGGAGGTTGGAATGGCTTCAGAGACTTCCAGAAGCCAGCTCCTGGGTTCTTCTCCAGCCCCCTTCCCTCTGCCACTTGCCTGTGCTGTGCACAAACACTTTGGCCATGACTCATTTGGTGAGGCAGAAAGGGGTCAAGAGGAGGAGGGATCCCAGGGTCCCAAGTCTCCAGTGACTGACCAACTCAGGGGGAAGTGAAGTCCAGGCAAATGACCATCACCTCCCCCATCACACCCGCTCCCCCTTTTCCTCATGGAAATAAAGTGGATATGAGGTGAAACATCTGTTTTGCTTCAAGCAAACTTCATTTGTCTTTTCTCTTTTTCCTCAGTTTTAACCCTCCCTCTGCCATTGGAGAGCCTGCTGCATCCTCCACACTTAATCCATCTCCCAGCGACAACTGAGGCACAGTCCCCTGGAGGGGTATTCTCCTTTACAGACAATCTGGGATGATTTGTTCCTCCTCCCTTTGGGTACCATGTGTGTGAATTGAGCTCAGAGCGTCAAACAGTATCTGCCTGCTTCTTTCATTCAAAGCCTGTCTGCTGAATGTGGAGCACCTCCCAGCACTGTGCTGGCTGCTGGAGACCCAGGGACGAGCAGGACAGACATGGTCCTCTGGGAGCTAATATCCCAGGGCAGGGGACAGACAAAGGAGCAAACCAATAAATAAATAAGTCATCCCAACTTGTGAGAAGTGCTTAAGGAGGCAATAACTAGAGTGTTATGAAAGATAATAACGGAGGCAGAGTCACGGAAGGTCAAGGGAGGTCATTGAAGGTCGAGAAGGTCACAAAAGTCCTTTCTGTAGAGAAGACTTCTAAGTCAAGATATTGAGAATGACACAGAGATGTATAGAAAGAAATGACTGAAGAGGGTTTTCAGAAGAAAACAGAGTAGTGACTTTAAGGGACAGAAAAGTGCTTGGAGTTTTCTAAGAACTGTATAAAAAATAAAAAACTATGGTGACATAAAACAGAGCATCTGGTGCTTAGTGAGTGAGGCAGAAGACACGATGGGATCAGAAAGTCAGAGCTGGGAGAGGAGCTTAAATCTTTTTGTAGGTGCACTGGGAAGTCATCGAAGAGCTCTGAGGAAGGTCATGGATACCCCAAAGGAAAGACCTAGGGCCACCCTAGAGTGACTGAGACCCACCGCAGCTTCATTCCCCAGCCTCCATTCTCAACTTCCACGCCCATTGCAGTCCTGCAACCGGAGGGAGTTAAGGTCATGTTTAATTATTTCACAGATTCTTTACTCCTCTGATAGACGCAATAAAGAGATACAGTTCACATCAGTCCATTTGGCAACCTCTGAGCAATTGGAAAATTTGGTCAATGGTCAACACTCAGCAAAAATGAGATTTTTGAATTATTGTTAGAAGCTTCAATGATATAGCCTCTCCCTGTCCCCCAAGACTGTGAATAATCCAAAACTTGTTATAAGACAGTACAGGCCTTCTTAGGCCAGAGGATGCTTGCCAGATATTTCTACTCTGGCTGGTTACAAAAAACGATATCTAATAACAGCCCAGACCTCTTGGGGTCAGAGAATCATACTACACCCAGATGTGCAGAGAAAGTGTGGCTTCTTCACGTCCCTGTAACTGATATGATCCTCCCAGATACCTACATGTGCTGAGCAAAGAAATGTAACATAATCCAACCCAAGGAAAGTAAATGTAATCCAATTGGATAATTTCAGTCAAATGCAATAATTTAAACAATGCATTGAGGTAAAACGCTCAGGTTCTCAGACTTTGACTTTGTTACTCTGTTGCTTTGTCTTTTCCCAATACGGTTTCCAGGCATATGAGGGTGGCTTATTATGTCCTCAAAGCAGTGGGGAGAAAAGGGTTTATTGAAACACGTGGTGTCCTCTGGATCCTTGTTGACCATCACTGTAGAGGACCGTTAGGAAGGCTGTTCTATCCTGGGCAATCTCCTTGCATTGACTATTGAGGGCCCTGGCTGGTAGAACTCATGGTTTAATCTCTCTTCCAGCCCAGGAGCCCTCTCTGGTTGGCCTGTCCCTGTCAGGGCTCCTGCGGTCTCTGTGGATGGCGCTGATGTCTACCTGGGATTTCCTGTGCTTCTGGCCCAGGCAACCGTTCCACAGCTAAAAGGCTCCTTAGCCCTGGTCCAGAAATCCTCTCCCATACCCTCAGTGAGCTCCTGTCAACCTCTTGGCCAACTTCTCCTTCCCGTTTGCAGGCCGGAATGTCCACATCCCACTCATGCCACCACACAGGAACCCAGGGCAGTTTGAGAGAACAAAATCCAGCCCTGCCCCTTCCCAAACCATGAGGCATCGCCACTTCTACTTTGATGTGGCCGCCCTCAGGTTGGTGCTTTTCAGGTGAGCTCCTCCGAGAAGCAGGGGACCCTGCCTTCAAACTCCCTTATAAATAGATACTTTAGATACATTGTCCTTGTCGCCCCACTACCATCTCATCTCCTGCTCTGCATTTCCTTCTCCTCTTTCTCTGTCTTCCTTCCTTTTTTCCACAATCCTTTGAGGAGCAAACATGATGGCCGTTGGGCTGCTCATTATTCTACACTATATACTCCTCTGTCCTAGTGATCTATCTTAGAGATAGTACAGGATTCTTGTGTTCCTCCTTTTCTGTCATCTTCTGTAGCATAAGTTTGAATAACGATTGGAGTCTAAGAACAGCATTTATTTGATCTTGATTTTTGAAGATTTTCTTTCAAGTGACAACACACAACTTCTACTCTTTCTCTGTAGGTCCAAATAAATATCAGGTCTGGGATAAATAATATTTTTCAAACACTTTTTATTGGTTTTTAATATTCATATAACCATTGAACAAGTAAAAAGACATATGACTACATGTAAATTCTATAAACTTGTAAATTTCGAAAGGATGGTATCCTTCAGTGCTGGGAGGTGAGGTGGGTCAGAGAAAGCTGGAGGCAAGTGGTTGCACACTGAATTCCTCTTAAATATTGGGGAAATGAAGACACTTTCCAAATTTTTTTCAATGACAAAATAGAAGCTTTCATAAATTGTTTAAAGTAATAAATATGCCCTAATGGAGGGGGGACTAGGAAAAAGCCAAATTTCTCATCTATAATAGTATCAAGAGATGCTATTTAAGGTTAAAAAATCAAAAAATGGAAGTAAAAGCATGTTATTTACATTTATGGAGATAACTAGCAGAAGCTCTAAAAATAGAAAAAGCTCTAAACGTTTACCTCTGAGGGCTGGGGCACGTGTGAGGAGAATTTCTTTTACTTTTCATTTTGTATATTTCTACGAATGCATTTCACAGAGAGGCTGTCTTGGAGAAGACGATAGTTGACATGCATCCCAGAGATTGAGGAGTATTTCACAGGAGACAGAAGTGGATGTTGAGGTGCCGAGGCAGGATGTCCTCAGACACAGAGGATCAGTCTTGAGGAGTGTGGACTGCGGTGGCCCAGAACTGAAAGGAAACAGATTGAGCAGAGAGCCGCCCATCTCAGAATAGATACTGAGAGGAGACAGACGCTGTCGGAGGTTCAGCAGGGTAGGCGTGGCCCCATCAAGATGCCCTGACACCTGGAGACGAGGCACAGAGGTCCAAGAAGGGCAGAAACTGTAGACAGAGGACAACATTCAGATGTGAGACAGCTCTCCAGGTGACAAGCTCCACTCTGCTCCAGTTATGAGGGATTACCCGGCCACGGGCTGTGGATTGGGAGTTGGGGGCAAGGGCACCAAGAAATCCATCCAGACAAGGTGACCCCAGAGATGAAGAGAAGCAAACCTGGGCAGAATCCCAAACCTGTGGTCTAGACTTCCCAAGGGGCTATGTCCAGATGCTACAGGAGTCCCCAGCACTTATTCTTAGGTACAGGAAGAAGAAGCAGAGGAAGTTTCAGAGAAGGCATAACAGAGCCTGGAGGAAAGGGCATTGAAGGCCAAAGAAATAGCAAAACCAAAGGCACAGAGAAGCGCAGCACCAAAACGAAGGAGCTGAATAGCAATGTAAATATGACAGAGCTCTGGGAGAACAAAGACCGTAGACAAAAGATTGTGTTGTATTATTAACTGTATGGCCCATGAAGGACACCATTTAGCTCTCTAAAATGGAAATCTTCCCTTTTTTTCTACCCCAAAGCCCCTGAGGAATAAGGCAGATGCCTATTAGTAAAGGATGCTTATTGTGTTGAGGATTCCTGCGATTCTTAAGAAAAGAAGAGGGGGGCTATCAGAACAGGGTGGGGAAGAGCATCATTTGAAATCTCCCCAGATGATTCAGCTGCACTTTCCCCATGCCTCTCACTGCTCTGTAATGAACAATCCTACATCCTGCTGAAATGACCTTCAGCATTTCACTCTCTCAAGTCCGTGCTGGGCCCGGTAGCGGCTGAGATGAGTTGCGTCTGTGCCAGCTAAGTGCCCTTGGAAAGTTGTTGCCCATCACCATTACATTTCAACTATTTTTATTCTCCCCCACCTCACGTCTCCTAACCACACAGAGAAACTCACCTAAATCCCCAAGCCACTCACCCAGACTCAACATGCAAACATTTCCATGAGCCGAGACAGAGAGCCTTGCTCACTGAGTACCGGAAGGCTGAGTGGCCGTGATTTTCCTCTCTGCGCAGTACGAATCTTACTTTAAGCAAGGTTTTAATTCTGTGTCTTTCTCTGTCTGACTTACCTTTCTTAGCATAATGCCCTCAGGGTCTATCTATGTTGTTGCAAACAGCAGGATTTCCTTCTTTTTATGGCTGAATAATACTCCATTCTGTGTGTGTATATATATATCTCACATCTTCTTTATCCACTCCTCCATTGATAGAAACTTAGGTTGTTTCTATGGCTGTTATAACTAATGATGCAATGAACATGGGAGTGAAGATATCTTTTGAGATAGTGATTTAATTTCCTTCGGACAAATTATCAGGTAATTCCACTGGATCATAAATACTGGATCATATGGTAGTTCTACTTTTTATTTCTTGAGGAGCCTCCATACTGTTTTCCACAGTGACTCCACCAATTTGCACTCCCACCAACAGTGCACAGGGTTCTCTTTTCTCCATATCCTCGCCAAAACTTGTCATTTCTTGTTTTTTTGATGATAGCCATTCTAACAGGTGTGAAGAGACACCTCATTGTAGTTGTGAGTGGCATTTCCCTGATGATTAGTGATGTCGAGCACCTTTTGCATGTACCTCTTGGTCACTTGTATGATTTTGGAAAAACGTCTATTCAGATTCTCTGCCCATTTTTTAATTGGATTGTTTAATTTTCTTTTTCTATTGAGTTGTATGAGTTCTTTATATAGTTTGGATATTAACCCTTTATCAGGTATATGAATTACAAATTCAGTTCAGCTCTGTAACCACTACCAGCGATCCTCAATGATCACACCACACTAATGGTCCTGTAAGGCCTACTGACTTTGCTGCAGATTTGAGGGAGATAAAAAAAAGAAGAAACCATGGGCCTGGCCCCCAGTTGGTTCACAGACGGGGACTAGAGCAAGGCTTGCCTTTGTGATTTACTGTGACTGGAGCATGGATACTATCTGAAAGTCCAGCAATGGGGGACTGATATCATAGAGAATGATATTTCCATGCAATAAAAAAGTTGTAAGACTGAGGCAGCCATAAGTGTGCTACAAACGAATGATCTCCAAAATACATGGTTAAATAACAAACAAGGTAAGGTGCAAAATGGCGAATACAGCAGGCTACCATTTGTGCATAAGAGAGCTCAGACTCATTCGTTTCTCCCAACCCCATCCCCAGACACACTCTCTGTCTCTGTCTGTATATGTTTATATCATCACAGAACAGCCCTGGAAGGATTCACTTGCAAACTCACATGCACACAGTCACACACACACATATATCCTTTTGTACACTTTTTTAAACCATGGACATGCATTTATTCTTCCTATTATTTATTTATTCTTTATTATTCCTATTTAAATCCATATGATTAAAAAATGACCTACAGGTAACAGACATGCAGAGAAGAATGAAGTATTGCAAGAACTTGAAGATTTCAGATACTTCTGTAGGTTGAAGCATCAGAAAAGGCCCACAGAGGAGGCAAGGTGCGCCTGGGGTTGGCAAGAGCATCCATGGTAAGAAAAACCTGGAGATCCGGCTGCTCAGTAAGGGGTGCCTCTGGACCTAGACTAAGAATCTGGCATTTGACGGCTAGTAAATTCAGACCAATCGTAGCCTTCAGCATCATTACTATGAGGAAAAGACCCCAGATTCAAGGCAGGCCCAGAAGTGCCCAGTTAGCACCCGTGGATAACCTTCTGCCCGGGCAAACCGAGGTAAGGGGGAGAGGGTGTGGTTAGTGGTTCATGCTCAGGACTAAACCCTTTATGAGGCCATGTAATCAAATCCTACACTTTTCAGAATTACCACTGTTGCTTTGGGCTTTTATGAGAGTTCCAATCCTTTTTATTATTTTTCCAGCCTCTTTTTCATTCTCCTTTTGCTTTTGGTTTCACAACATACTTTGGCCTGCTCCATCTCTCTTGGAGCCAGTTCATTGTTTCTCAGGAAAAAATGACTAAGGAGCAATTGCTCTCTGGACGTGGATTCTTCTCATGGGGTTTCCTGATTTGATAACAAGTTCCATCCTGCTTCTACAGGAAGGGGAGAAACATTACTCAGGCCCCCAGTTTGAATGGTAGGAGGAAGAGGTCCAGAATTCTGGGCCATCTCAGAGATCCACACTGAACCAAGGCACATGATCCTCCCTCCAGGTCATTCCTGGCCCAGAGGCGTCAGGAGCATCTGCCTTCCATGGCTAGAGAGGGAACACTTCGATTCAATTATCGCAGGCCACATCTAAGGAAGAGGGGAACCAGCGAATAAGCTGACTATCAAATACCTGGCAGCAATTAATTGAGTACATCCAGTAGAGAGCAGCCATTCCCTGAGCCTGCTGCAGTGTCGGAGCACCCACATCCCTCATTCCACTGGAGGAAGGCACTCCACGGGAGCTATTAAATAGTCAGTGAGTTTTACAAAGAGAGGCCATGTGATGCTAAGCCATCGTCAGTCGTCTGCAGCTGAACTTCTAAAAAGCAAGCTCACCCTTGATGCCAGAGCACATCCGTGGGGAAACAGATACAAACTGAACTGGAAGAAGCCTTAGGGATTATCTAGTTCCACCTCCTCATTTCACATTTAAGGATTCCCAGCACTACGGGTGTTATTGCAAAGCTAATTACCAGTGGGAACAGGTAACCTCACTTCCACACCAGGATGTACTCCGTGGGATGGACTTGTGCAAGTGTGCCATTTTAGCACAGGAGTGCTCAGGAAGGAAGGCCGTAGGACAGAGTCCAGGATTTCAGAAAATATGAAGGGACTTATGCCTGTTGGGATGGATGAGACGAAAAGGATAGGTGTCCCAGTTACTGATGTGTGACACAACTCCCCAAAATGTAGTGGCTTAAAATAAAAACAACACTTACTTTGCTCACGAATCGGAAATGTGGACAGGTCTGAGTGAGGACAGCTCATCTCTGCTCCACTGGGCCTCAGCTGGGGCAGCTGGCAGGTTGGGATCATCCGAAGACTTGCTCACCCACACGTCTAACTGTTGATGCTGGCTGTCAGCTGGGACATCAGATGGGGCTATGGCAAGAACCCTACATGTGTCCTTTTCACATGCTTACTCAGAGTTTGGCATCTGGGTTCCTAGGGTGAATGTCCTGAGAGAGACTCAGGCACAGGCCAAACTGCTTTGTATCATCCAGACCCCAAAGTCACACAGCATAACATCAGTCATATTCTGTTGGTCACCACAGTCACAAAGCCTGGCCCATCTTCAAGGGGACAGGAGGTGGGCTCCAACTTTTGATAATTTTCAGACACATTATAAAACCACCACCTTAGGACAATTTTCAATTGACCAAATCTGGGTTTTTTTCTCAAACTAATTGAACTGATTTGGGGAATTCAACCCAACTAGTTACCAGGAAGACCTGAGTCAAGGTGGAAATGTAGGGGCTTCCTTGGGTCAAGAGAAACCCCACAATGGATGGCTATCATTTCTAATTCTCTGGCTTCTAGAATTCCTGAATCAACCATCTCAACTCCAGACAATGTAGCTGATGACACAGGCATCTGAGAGAGTCAAAAACAAAGAATGGGAATTCAATGAAGGCCATCAAAATACAGCAAGCAGCTACTGAGAGTTTCACTGAGGGAGGAACAGAGAAGGCACCCACCCACTTCTCACAAACAAGGACGGGGTAAGAATCTTAAGGTCTTAAGAAGGCAAAAGAGAGAGAACTGTGGCAAAATGGTTTTTTAGTAATCAGCTGGGAGGTTCTGGGTGGGTCTCACCTTCTCTGGCTACTCATTGGAGATTTATGGACACAAGAATGATTTTTGTCTCCCTGGCTTAACAAGACAAGGTGCCCTCTGAATTTTTCAGGCAATGTGTGACTTAAGGGGACCTAGTGCTCTCTGACTATTGATACTTGGGGATGAGCTTTCTAAGTGCCTATTTTTCCCACCATATACTATGTTCCTGCAGGGTTAAGGCAAAGTGCCTTCTGTCTGCCTTTATTAAAATGTGACTAACTTCTTAGTCCCACAGTCACACCACCGAAAAAAGACGACTCAGGATACAGGATGATTAAGCCACACAGAACAGATAAATTTTGACAAGGGGGTGATAGAGACAAAATCAAAAGATAGAAACTGTCTAAAAGGAGGAAAGAAGGAGAGAAGAGTCTAGAGTACAAGGTCAGGTGGGTTAGAATGAGAGGGAAAGTCACTGACAAGCTGGGGAATGAGCATTAGGGAAACCTAAAAAGAGAAAGGCCTTGAAACTAAACATGGGTGACGAAAAGTAACCTTTGATTGGGGTTGAGTTGCTGAATTCTCTACCTCTGTGAAAACCCACTGAGACTCCCCCTTTGTGGGCATTTGTCTTCTGAGGGTCTGACGTGTAGATGAGGACAAGAAGCAGGGAAAGAAAGAGTCCTGCAGACTGATCTGAATTCTACCCTCTCCCTCTCTCTCCACACACACACACACACACACACACACCATGGGTTTCTCATTATGTAATTATTGTGCAAAAAAAAAAAAAAAAACAAAAAAAAAAAACACGTCCTCTAGGTTTCCCTGACTCTGACTCTAGGAAGCTGAGGCCCATCTTAATCTTCCCATGGACTCAGGGTCAGGCCCCTAGGAATCAATCTCGGGATTCAACAGGACTTTTGAGGCCATTGTGTAGATCATCAATGTAACTTCCTTAACAGGAGAGACTCTCTCGGCTCCCAGAGAGCAGCCCCTATGGGCACTGTGCTCAGAAGGGCTCTTAGAGGAATGAATCAGAATGGAGGACAAAGCCAACATGGCAATCCATCAGATGCGAACACTGAAACTCGAAAATGGGAGGAGATGGAGGGAAGACATGAGAGAGAGAGAGAAACAGAGAGACAGAGAGGAAGAGGTAGAAGGGGGGAGATAGAGAGTAAAAGAAGAGAGGGAGGAAAGAGAGAGGAAGAGTTCCTGTGCCCACGCACACGTGTGTGTGTTTGTGTGTGTAGAAGGACGATACAGAGAGAGAGAAAGGAGAGGAAGGGAAAGAGAAAAAAAGTTGACACTTGAAAAGTCTTTCCTTACGTTGAGGCCACAGTAAATCAGATGATAATGAAATTCTGTACAGATTAAATGCCTGACAGAAAACTTGGAAGCAAATGAGGAATTATATCACAAAACCTCAGTGTCATGTAAATCTCACTGAACAGGGAAATCAAAATGTTAGCAACAATTACATTCTTCTTATAACAAAACTGGTTCCAAAAATGGAAAAAAGAAGAATGGAAACACTTCTGCAAATGATTAAAGGGAGAGTGGGGATCATGAGTGGGGGCGAGCTGGGAAGGGAGGGAGGGGCGTGCTGGCAGCGATAAATATAGAACCATAATTTAAGAGACAGTAGGAAACGCTTTGTGTGTGTTAATTGGAAATGCATTGTAGAGGCTGCAGTCTGTTCACCATGAATGTCATGACCTCGGGTTCCTTGAGGGAATGTGGGCTCCACCCTGTCCCCATGGTGAAGGGAAGAAGCAAGAAACCATGTCATTCAGTGGATGAAAGCGGTTCCAGTTTATATGGTGGAAGGAACCATTTTGTTTTGTTTTGTTTTTGTTTTTCTGTTTCATTCTTTGGATTAAGGGGAGAAACACCGTGGGATTACAGCAAAGCCATCTTGTTTGCCAAGAAAAGAGACTCAGAGACAGGATGGTTTGAGAACAGCCTCACCCCATGTTAGAGGGATAAGATGGATTCCCATTTCTGCTCTTCATCGCCAAAGATCCTGGTCAATCAAGTGAGCGTTTGGCCCGAGGGAAATGGAGATATTGGGAAGTGGCTTCGGGAAGAGGATTCCTCCTGCTTATCTAGGGCAGCTCCTCTTCCCCCGGGACCTGGTGTTGGCAGGGACAACGGCTCCTGGCTCTGTGTCTCAGAACAGAGGAGAATGGGTCAGACGAGCTCTGGCGAACTGCAGAGTTGGGGTCTGTTATGCATTTGGACTGAAACTCTCAGTTTTTGAATGAGCAAAATGGTAAAGGATAATCCTTCACTAAATTTCTGCCAACTAACTTCTACCCCATCACTGGTTTTTCAAACTTTCCCCCCTTCCATCCCTCCAAACACACCTGGAACACAACTCGAGCATTTAGAGCATAGGCCTCAAAGATGACCTGGGCCATGATGCCCAAGGGATAGCTGTATCCCAGATATAAAGGTGGCACATGGAGAGCACAGCATAACTGGGAAAACATCCAGGCTCCCAAGCCACCCCAGATGGCCCTAACAGGAATGTCTGAGGGTGGCAGGGCCAGGTAAGCTCCACATGGCCAGCCCAGTCCCAGTCTCCAGACAAGCATTTGGGAGCCACTGAACACCAACCTCTTTATTCATAGCTACATAAACTGAGACTCAGAGAGGGAAGTCACTGCCAAAGGCCACACACAGCTGAGACTAGAACTCAAGCACGTCGCTTCTCAGTCCAGAAATGACACTATACTGCAATTTCCTTCAAAACATGAGTAAGGCCTGAATCCTGTCTACCACCTAAGTCAGGCCTAAGCCTACCAGCCACATTCGTGATGATGGTGATGATGATTATGATGGTGGTGGCAGTAACAACTAATACTTACCCAACACTTACTACGTGTTTGGCACTATGTAATAACATTTAATTCTCAAAACCACCCTGTGGGGTAGGCACTGTAATTTACCCACTTTACAGCTTGGAGAATTGAGGCAGAGAGAGGTCAGGGAAGTTGTGTGATGCCACACAGCTAGTAGGAGGTACGACTGGAATTCAAGCCCAGGACTGGCAGAAGGCAGGAAGAGCCAGCTTCCTCAACATGCTTCTCATGTGCGTTTTAGCACTTCACCTTTTTGTCACACCAGCCTTTCCCACTGTCAGTCTCCTCTCTTGACCTCCACTCCTCCCCTTACTGCTTTCCCTACTTTCTCATAAATACAACAGAGGATGGCAGAATTATCCTGGAATGAAGGAGAAACACTCAACAGGAACCGCATGCCAGGAAGGCCTTGTAGGAGTGGGCCTGCAGGCCAGCCATACAGCCAATTATTGTCAGGCCTTCTCCTCCCACCCCCAGCTTCCTACAAAATTGAAAACAGGACTCAGATGAGGATCAAAGTATGCATTAGCTTTGTTCCCCTGCCCCCAGATAGAAGGGCTCTGGTTTTACTGTGTCAGAGGACGTGACTCAACCCTTCTTTGGTTCAGAAAGTTCTATAGGAAACTCCCTTTCTATCACCCTCCCCACCCGCCATATTCCAGATACAAGGCTCTATGTTGGGAAAAGTAGAGAAAGCAGAGCAAATTCAGAGTTAGTCACCATGAGAGAAGGGCCACCAAAAGCTGTGACCTTGGACATGATCTCACCAATCAGACGAGTCGTTCCTCCTTGCTTGTCAGAAACGGGGGCAGGCAGTAAGTGACGGCTATGGAGAGGGAAGCCAGGAGTGTTCCTCCAATTCTGTTCCCTCCTAGGGGATGGAGTGGAAGTCTCTTCTCCTCTACAGAAGTGTAAAGAGTCGAGAAGTGGGTATTGTCTACTCAACCCAGGCCTTGTCTCTGACATACTCTATGCACTAAATATCCCATAAGATCAGACAGTCTTTGAACTCTATTTCCACAGTGGGGCTGATTTGTCTTGAGTTACTGATACTCTCTTTCATTACACTCTTGTGACCCAGGGAGCCTGGACTCTTGGATAGAATAAACCCAGCCTATGACCTAGGCATGCAAGCAATGCCTTTGAGCACATATAGGTCAGTTAACTCAACCCTGTTGCCTCTGATCAAAATGGAAAGTTCAGCAGAAAGCATTAATCCAATAGAACGTGACGTTATCTTGGTTTTCCTCACTTGCTCAAAACAAGAGCAAGTACCCTCAAGTAGAAAGAGAAGTAGGACAGGGAGGTGATAGAAGGCTCTTGGGGAACATCGAGAATCAGCATTACCACTGGAGCCCAGAGCTCAGCCCATGGAAGGCACCGCTCATCTCCGGGGAGGCTGCATCTGCCTTCCCTTCAGCATCTCCAGCAGGAAGCTCTTAGCTTATGATCCGCCCCCACAGCCTCCCGGGAAAGCTGTATCATGAGCATTTGGGATCATTTCATATTTCAGAAATGGGCTTAACTCACACTCATGAGGTCAACTGGAAGGCCTACTGGATTTAATTATCCTGGAAAGGGAGGCAGCCAGAAACATGTCACGTAGAGATGGAGAGAGACAGCCGGGAGAGAGCGAGTCAGCAGAAGAGAGATTTGATGGGATGTGAATCATGCTGCTCAGGATGAGGGGCTACAACCATGCAGCACCCCAGGGAAACAAAACGGCGCTCCCTGAGCCAGACAGAATCCAAGGGAGACTCTCGTCCCAACCCATTCCCAGAAAGGCTTTGAGAAGCTAGTTGGGTTTATACCATTTTGACGAGGGCAAGGTAAGCCATGTAAAATGGCACATGCTCCTAAGCCAAGAACCTAAAAAGGAAATTATGGTAAAGCTACAAAAGGGGTCAATAGGCTTGATATCTTTCTCTCCATATTATTTGTTCTGACTAAGCTCTGAGTCTACGGTATGAGGCTGACAGGTTTCATACAAAGTTGACTCAAGGAAGATTTTGATGGGACAAAGAACAAGAATCCATGTGAAAGCAGGAAGGAGCACCAAAGACAAAAAGTCATGAGATAAAATGAATGAGGAAATGGTGAACATCGATTCGCTGTGAGGACATAGATTCAGGAAGCAATGGAAGGAATACGATGACTACAGCAATACAGGCCAATAAGACAGGCAGGGCCTGGGCTTCTATCAACTGCTGTGGCAGGGGGTGTTCATTGCTTTCCACTATCTTTTCCCTCTTTCTTCCTTAATAATAAGATTCTCAGCTGAGCATATTGCTACTCATTAATAAGATTAATTTTCCAGCCTCCTTTGCAGTAAGTGTGGCCAAGGGGCTAACTTCTTGCCGGTGGGATATAAACACAAGTGGCACATGGCAGCCCCTTGAAATCTCTCTTAGGAGACAGATGGCATGTCCCCTTGCCCCTTTGTTATCATCTCTTTCTCCACCTGCTGCCATAAATATAGATGGCACCATCTTGGGCCATGATGACAAGAGCCACATTCCAGGGATGGTGGAATGATGAGCTCTGCGGAGCCTTGGTCTCCAAGAATGTTATGGAGCAGAATTTTCACACTGGTCCTAGAAGGCCTAGCTTCAAACCTTGTGTTTACTCTCTGAGAGAGACAGCCTAAACCCCGGAAGGGGTGACTATATTTTAGGACCAGGTTTGGCAGCAAGTGACAAAGAAACCTAAAATAACTATCATTTAATGGGGATAGAAGTTTATTTCTCTCTCACATAAGCCAAGGTCCACCTCCTGTATTTTGAGTCCTTTTCCTCTTTCTCTAGAAATAAAGAGCATTATCGGTAATATAGTCAACCCTCTCTTCTCAGAAGTTAATTACCGCAATTTGACCACTCTAATTCTAGGCCACCTTTACCCCGCATCTGCTCATCGCCCCCTCAGTATCTGCCCTCCCACTCCTTCCCACATCCCTTTTGAGTTCAGGAGTGCAGAAGATTCCACACAGGGGCTAAAAGTGCCTTAAATTAAAACAAAGCTCCATGAAGGCTATAGAATCAGCCGTATGACTTGAATGCAGGGCCAGCAAGCCAGCAGAAGAGCAGACTGGCTTCAAACCAGCTCAGTGCTCAGTTCCCTGAACTTGACCCTAAAGGCAGGGCAGCCCCAAGGAGAGAGAGAGAGAGGAAGTGGGCTCCGGCGTGTGGAAGCCTACACACTCGAGCAGCACTGCGGGCCCAAGGCCAAGGTGCACACCACCCCCAGCTGCCTCCCAACCTGATGACTTGGGGTCCCCTAACCCCCACCGCCCCCTGCTTCCTCATTACCTAACCCAAAGACCCCCCCGAGGCAAATACAGTCTTCCACGTAGGGTGAAGTTATTGAAGTGAAAAATAATAAACTTTCATGCGCGTGTTTCAATTTTCACTTGTGTTTATGGCCAAAGGTGTTTTTTATTTTAATAATCGCTGCTGGAACAAGGGCAAGCCACATGCTGCTAACTTGTTAAAGAGAAAGGGGAGGGAGGGGAGAGGGAGAGAGAGTCAGTGAGAGCGAGAGTCCGTGCTCAGCTGTAAATTTCTCAACAGCTCAGCTCTAACCCTCCCAGTTTTGAATCCCACCCTTAAAACCTTAATGATAGAGAAAGGGATAAAATATGATCTGGACCATGCTCTGTTGACAGTTTGTCCTGGGCTCACTTTAGCCATGACAAGCAATTTTATTTGTGTGTGTGTGTGTGTGTGCACGCGCGCATGTGTGTTTTAAGAGAGAAACATCAGTGTTCTATGGTACCGTTTTATAATGGAGAGTGTCTAAAAGGGAAGGAATTTGGAGGAACCAGGATCCTTCCAGTTGGACATCAACTTGACTTGTTTTCAGCCCTCTTTTATCTGGCAGAGTCTCTATTTGCTTTTAAATGTCAGAAAAGGTTAAGAAGCCCTTGAAATCTGCAAGACATTTCCTAGACTTCTGGGGAGGACGCTCACCCTGTAACAGCATCGATTGATTACCCCTCCCTACCTTTGAAATTGCTTCTTAGAGGGAATATATCTGAGCAATCAAATGAAGGACAAAAGGATTAAAGTTAATGTTCATTTGTGGGTCTGAGTATTTTACTCCAGAATGAGTGAACCTAGAAACATTCAGATGTTGTATTTCTGTCTGTATTTCGCGTCTGTCCTGACTCACATTTTCCCAAATCATGTAGATTCAAGAGAAAATATCATGACTAGGAGAGCATTAACATAACCTTTCCTCAGCCCTTCCTCTGAAGGCTGCTGCAGTAGGAAGGGATTTAAGGCTCCAAGTGACTAAGGATCTGCTTCTAAGTCTAGAAGGGGCTCCATTTTGCATCCTAGGTGTTTAATAAAGGCAAATGGGCTGGCTGAGTGGCCACCAGGTCTGCAAGTGTCAGTAGCCTTTCCCACGCAGCGTGTGCCAGCTTGCAGGCCACCACCAGAGCATGCAGAAAATAAACCTTTTTGGGGGATTTACAACTAAATTTATAGTTTGAGGTGCTATTCTGATGTGCTCGCACTCAATCTTTTCAAGAATCCTTCACCTTCCCCAAGGCAGAGACTCAGTTTGGGGGCTCACAGAGGATCAAGGCCCATCTGGACCTCAGACCATCCATCCACATGAGCGTCTGCTGAGACGTCCTTTGAGCACTAGTCACCAATGGCCATCAACCCAAGCTGCTTGCTGCTCAGCTGTCCCTTGTCCCTGCCACCCCCTGTTCAGGCCCAGGGACTTCCTTGGCTGCATTTGCAGGCAGAGGTCCCATTCTGCTGCCTCTGTGCTGTGCCAAGGCGTGGAAATACCGGTAAGTCACCGTCTGCTGAGACTCACATCACAGACATCTCCTACCTGAGATTCTGTCCAGGAAGCAGGGCCTCTGTTGCCTGTACCCACCAAAGGTACAGTCCCATCGCTTTCCCATCTGTTTTCTTCTCCCCTTCTGTCCAAGGGGCTGTGTTCTAGCGATGGTTCTCCCTGGCAGCTTTTGCTATGCTTTGAGCCCGCTGCATTTCCCTAAGGTTGTGGGTCTTAAAGACTAAAGCCACAGACAGCTTTTGTTTCTATTCTCTGGCACTCCCTTAGCCTTACCTTGCCCTGAGAACACTCCACTAGGTCAAAAAGTGTGTGCACATGTGTGTGTGTGTGTGTGCACATGCATGCACTCACATACACACAAATATGCTGGGGGTGGGTGGAGTAAACTATTGGAGGAGAAAAGTCAGTTAATATCTTGAACCTCTTCTGCTATGTTTATAAATATACAAAAAAGAGGTGATGAACTTTCAATACTCCTACCACTGAGAGAAAGACTGTAGAAAATCATTTTTCACTCTTAGAAAAAAATAGATAATTAATTTGAGTGATATAAATGCTTTGTTTCTCTGAAATTGCTCCTGCTGAGTTAGGACACATCCATGTGTTCAAGAAACTGGAGGAGAAATGGAGTTGGAAGGATCCCTGACTTTCTCGTGCAAACCCCGAGGACAGTGCTACAGAGCCGTGTCCTGAAGTAACCCCAGGAGGCCTGCCCACAAGGATTTCCCAGTCCTCCGCTCCAGAGGTCAGGTCACATCGTTGTCCCAGGAGTAAGAGGTAGTGCGCGCAGGCTGGGTGGTCAACACGGAGAGCAGCGGGAGGAGGGCGTGGTGTGCTGTGACACTCAGGAGTCACTAGTTTTCCTGCCCCAGAGCGATGGAGCCAATCTCGCAACTTGGCACACGGAGAGGGAAAGGCACGAATCATAGTGCCTCACAGAGCCACGGGGTGCCAAGTTCCACCTCATCCCCGAGTCATAATCCTCCAGGCCGGATCACTCAGGCGAACCACCCCTGCCAGCCTCAGGCGTCCTCCCACCCCCTGGTTTCAGCACAACCCAAGACTCCACCATAACGTGCAGGACAACAGGCCAAAGGTGCAGCCAGGTGACATGTGTTTTACATCTCTGGGCAGAGCAAGCCTTTATAAAACTCTGAGGCACTTGGAATCCAAACGTCTCCAGCTCAAGGCTCCTCCTTCTAGAGTCCTTTCGCTTCACCCCTCCCTGGCACCCCTCCTCCCAATAACGTCAGAACATTATCGCTCTCATTTCTTCTAGAAGGTCATTCTAAGTAAGAAGAGGCTGAATGTGAAGTCTTAAGACCCGCGCAGGAGCCCAGGCCCTGTCACTCACCGGAGGATCCTGGGAAGCTGGGTACTCAGCACAGGGGAGGCCTCCAGAACTGTGTCGACCTGAATCCATCGAGATTCTGTTACCAGTAACTTGCACCTCGAACGTTTATTTGTTCTACAGCATGGCTCCCAACTCTTCCTAAGTGCAAACATCATTTCTTAAAGCCAAGAAATGTCATACACCACTATCTTAGGAATAATGTCTGGATTAGGAGAATACATCGGAACCCAAAGCTACATAAATTCAGCACTTCTCTGAAAATAAGTTGTATTCGTTAATCACAACAGCATCTACCATGTTTAAAAATCAACCATACTACACATATGTGCAAACTTGATCCATTCAGTCTATGATGCTGTTTTGTTTAAAACAAAGATTCCTGGACCCATCCCCAGAAACTTTAATTCAGTGGATTTGGGAGTAGAGTTCTAGAATCTTCATTTTTTTAATGGTGATTGTCCAGTGACCACTCTTGAGAAATACCATCTAGGGGGACTTACTTGAATTATCTGTCTACTTATTGTGGTGGCTCTTCACCATTTAACTAAACGAGGCATGTTTTCTCAGCCTGTTAATACTTTGTATTAGCTTTGCTCGTCTTCTATCCTTAATATTTTCTGAGGTCTATGAAGGTAACCAGGGGAAATACTGACTTGGTGGCTTGGTTGTCAGATTGAGGAGGTGCTAAAAGATGGCATTCAGTGCCTTGTGAGGGTCTTTGTCTTTCTCAGTAAAGGCTCAAATCCTGCAGTCTTGATTTACAGCCCTGCAAGGAGAAACTGAAGGAGGTTTGTATTACTTCTCATTGGCTCTACACCCGTTTTTACAAACTCAATTTTGGCCAGAGTTATTCCCTTAATTGTGTGTCTTCCAAATCATACAATCCAGAGATCCCTAATTGGACAGCTCATGTAGCAGTAGAAGTTTAGCTGCCCTCCTACAATAAACATGGGGATGACCATGGCGTCACTGTTCTTGGTCTGAGCATGGCAGTGGCTCATCCATCCGGGAGTCCAATTAGAGAATATGGATGGCTTCAGAATCCACTTTGTCTAACGGGAAAGAGTTTGCTCCTTTCAATAATGCCATGGAATTTCCGACCTGATTATTAAGAACTCTGATGAGTCAAACTTAGGCTGGGTTTCTGGCTCTGCGTAACTTTCACATTCCTTGAGTTTTGGATTCCTCTAGACTTCATTGTGTCTAAGTCCCACACTGACTCCAGTTCCTATATTATATTGGAGATCTGAGGAACAGAGCAAGAATTTGCTTCCTTAGCCCAAGTTTCCATTTAACTCAGAAAACAGAGCTCTTAATTTATATTTCCCTTGACAAACAATGGTTTAACTTACAGGGGAAAGGCGTCTTAGGAACTTGGACAAACTTAAGAGAAGAACTAAATTAGAGGTTAGGTAAAACTCAGCCTTCCCGCTTCAGCCAGGTTCCCCCATCTCCAGTTACTATAAACAATTGCGATTTTGAAAGTGTTGAAAAAAATACATTGACAATCTCTCCCAAAGGAGTGAGGGATTACAAGCCCATTTTGAGCCTCTGTGTTGCCAGTGGTAACATGGTTATTCAGGACAACTTGAGCCCCAGACAGGCAAGGACACCTCACTATTCTTCCAGTGAGCCCTTGGCATGGGGAGTAAATTGTCCCACCGTTTATCATTTGTCTGGGAAGTCCTATGATGAGATGTGTAGTAAATCCATAGAACAGTAGGCAATGTCTTCTGGATCTCTCTCTCCGTCTCTGTCTCTCTCTCTCTTTATCTTTCCCTACCCCACATACCTCACAAGTGGGGAAGGTGCATTTTCACCCTACTTTGAAAGCATTTGAGGAGTACCTACCTTGTGCTAGGAATTCCATAGGCAAAAATCTTGAAGATAAGGGAAGATGTGTAATATAAGATCTGCCATCCAGAGATAGAAACCCAAGAGCATCCTTTTGTATTTCCTACACTTTCTATGAAAAAGGACATTGCTATTCATTTTGTCCAAAATATATGAACCAGAGAAGGGGCACTGATTAGGCTTGACAGAGCTTCAGTGGTTGAGGTGTAGGCCTATGATACTCTCTTCTTTCTGTAAAACAGCAGTGACCACTCTCTATCCAAACTGTCCAACTTGAGGAACCTCACTTCCACCCTTGAAACCTTCAAGGACTCTTAAAGGTAAACTAGGCAAAGATGGGAGTGTGCTTCTCTCACCCATGACTTTGGTCAAATCTGTTCACCTCTGGGGTTCTTCGTTTCCCCATCTGCACAAAGAGGAAGTAAGACTAGACCTCCAAGACCCCTTCCAAATAGGGTGGTCTACAGCTCTGCAGACTCCCAGTGCTCACAGCTTCCTTCTCTGCCCTCTGGTAAAACCCTGACTCCTCCCTCTTTCTTCTTGGTTTCCCCACCCAGGCTCCCATCCTCTCAGAGGGAAAGAATTGGAAAAAAGAATCTGCACTAAACAATCAGAGTCTAGCTATTATTTGGGTGACTGCCTCCTGGTTGCAGGTGGGGTGGTCTTTGCATTTTAGCAAAGCTCCCTGGGATTTCAGCATCAGTCCAGCTGACAGAAGAAAGGAAGAGCAAAGAGAAGAGCACACTTCCCGGAGGACTTTAGCGCACCCCTTAAGCCTCAATGCACCATTTCTATGAATAACATGATCCCAGAAAAGATGATTTAATAGAAGAGGGAGGGAACCATAGTCCAGAACCAGTAGGAGAGAAAGAAGGAGAAAAAAAAATCGTCAGGAATTACAGCGAGAGGAGGGGTTAGAGCAAAAAGGTTTCTGTTTAGGATACCAGGGAGAAAAAGAACTGAGATGATCAGGGATGGCAAGTATGTATCCAGCAGGCTGGCAGCCCTGGAAGACTTGGCTTAACGATCGTAGCTTCTCCTGCTGTCTCAAATTGCCTCTCAGTGCAGCCTCCAGGAGCTGCCATCACGGACCTGTCAGTGGGCGAGGTTGAGTCTCCTTGCCATCCATTGGGTTACACTTAGAAAATTCAGACCCTGGCAGACAGAAGTTAGAAAGGAGCAGTGGAGCTCCTCTGACATTTTGAGGATGATAAAACGAACAGCTCTCCTGATGCCTAATTACCCGAACCATTGTCAGAGACAGACATGCAGGAGCCAGGGTTCACCTCAAATTCCAAGAGGTCAGAACAGTGCGGTGCTCTCTCTGCCATTCGAGATCGAAATCACCTCTACAACCCACCAAATTTCCATCCAGCCTCCCTTGAGAACTTGCAGGAGCAGAGAGCTCATTGCTTTTGAGTGTGCTTTGTTGACAGGCCGCTCTATTGAAAAGGTCTCCCCTTGAACTGAAGAAGTTACCTCCCTATAACTTGTACCCACAGAACCCCAGCTCAGTCCTTTGGGGCCATGCAGGAAAAAAATGTAACCCTCTTCCTTGTACCACTTCTTTAGAGCCTGACATCATCTCCCATGTCTTCCTCCAGCCCCTCTTCCAGCCACTGGGCATGCCTTCCACTGTTCTTCATACAGCGTGGTTTCAAGTCCACTCTGGGACAGTACCTCTTATGGCAATGGAGAATTCCTTGTATTGTTTGAATTAGAGACAAAGGATTATTTTTTTCCCATTACTTTTGCTATGTCACTAGGCCACGTGATAGCCATGATCTTGGTCAGGGTATATCTCCATCTCCTCTCTGGGCTTGGAAGAGTTTGAACTTCATGGACCCTTCGGTCCCTCCTACTTTTGCAAACCGAAGAAAGCATGAACTGCCATCATCTGCCAAGCCCATACTCTTCAGGATGCTCCACTGATGAAATCTGAAGGATACTTCAGCACTGAGGAGGAGCAGAGGATCCCACTGTGGAACTGTGAGAGTCCCCGTGCTCTTGTGCAGAGCATCACTTTACTGTGGCTCCTCCTGTCTCCACATATGTCTGCCTAGGGTCCTTCAACAATGTCTGCTGTCCTTTAAGGCAGCTTTCCATTTTTACCTAGGTTTCCTCTGGTTCAGAGACAAACATGGAGATTTCGTTTCCAGAACTAGGCTACAATGCAAGCATTTAAGCTTTGATAACTAGGGAATTGGGATTGCTTCTCGGCCTTTTGGCTAAGATCAAGTGAAGTATCTATTCCTGGTTTTTTTTTTTCTCGTTTTTTTTTTTTGGCAAGGAATATTGGCCCTGAGCTAACATCTATGCCAATCTTCCTCTATTTCCTAGGTGGGACACTGCCACAGCATGGCTTGATGAGCAGTGTGTAGGTCCGCACCCAGGATCCAAACCTGTGAACCCTGTGCTGCCGAAGCAGAGCACACAAACTTAACCACTACGCCACTGGGCCAGCCCCAGTAGTGTCTATTCTTATCAGTTTAATAGCTAGGGAATTGGTAAAAATCCTGTTTTTGAGTGTTTGGTTCAGATAGGAGAGCTGAGAGAGACACTTGGCGTACTAACTAGCGTGGGGCTATTTAAAGTCCTTACTGAAGACCAACGAGATAAGTCTCAAAGTCTAGGATAGGCCTTGGACGAGGCCAAGTGGCCAGGAATATGGAAATTACAAAACCAGGACCTGTGTAAGCCAAGAAGTTCTCAACAATCAGGGACATAAAAAGTAGGAAAAAAGTTATCTTCAGGGTAATTCCTATCATCTTCATGTATAATTTGTTCTCAGTCTCTTCCCACTGCCTGAAACAGGGCCTGGCATACATTAGGTGCTCAATAAATATGCATGGAATGAATGAATCATTAATCGAAACCTTGTTAATCGTTTCAGGTTTGCATTATTTAGTCATTTACTACACCACCATTTATTAAGCACCACCAGGGTACTAGGCACTGTGCTAGACGCTAGAGAGTTTACAGATAAATTTTACTGGAGCTCAGAGCTCAAGTTCTGGCAGGGTATTTACTCAAGCGGCAGTAAGTACACTAAGAAGGGGTAAAGATAAGACAGTGGAGACTAAATGTCAGGAGATGCAATAAAGGAGGTTAACAAAAAGGGTTCACGTGAAAGGGCTGCCTTCAACTTGCCCTCCTCTGTTCAACTTGAAGCTCGCCGTGCCCTGCTCAACTACAAGAACTCAGTCTGATTATTCAAACGAAAATTCTTGGGCACGGATTTCCAGGCAGAGCTGTGGGGAGAACTTTTCCCATGGAGGGTCCTTGTTTCTGGCTCTCTCTCCACTTCCTGGCGCAACCTCAACTGGCACTCCTCGGGCGACCCGCCCTATTATAAATTTCTCTCTGGCAGCTCACCTGCTCCCTGGACTGGCAATTGGGAATCTCATACCTGGCTGCAGCCAAAAGATTTCAGGAAATGGTGCTTTGGAAACACATCTTTAAAATGAAAACAGATAAAGGAGCTGGCAGTGGAGCCAAGGAAAACTCTACTCTTTCTGAAAAGCAGGCAGTTTGTTGGCACTGGAAACCTACCTGCCTGCTCTCAGCCACCACCACATCCTCTAATAAATGCAGCAGTGCACACAGAGACACACATACACACGAATGCGCGGCAACTGGGCTGTAGAATATGCGCTCGAAAACCTGAGAAACGCTCGTCCTAGGGCTCTGTGGAAGGCCCCGTGCCTCCTAGAGCCTGCAGCCCTTCGAGGTTCTAACCTGCAAGGCCTGGGTCACACACTTCCTTCTGGAGAAACATTCGTGGATTCCTCCTCCACACTGTAGACAATTCAAACCAAGTCGAGTGGAATTTTTACAGGCATTTCTAAGTTAGATGCACCTTATAGCAATCTTCACTTATAAGCCCTGAGACTTTTGTTTCTAATTTAGTAAAAGGAAAAATAAAAGTTGTGAGTTGGGACCATTTCATCTACTAGGGTGGCATTAGTAAGTTGATCCTCTCTTTGTGGAAGGCACCCGAACCCTACCAAAAAATGTCACTCAAATAATATTCCCCTGCGTGGCTGTAAAACATTCCTATTTATAAAGTGCTTCCGCTTGACTGAGCTTCATGGAGGCTCACAACAGACCTGGGTAGTTGGCCAGGATGATCATCGTCACCGTGTGCCGATGAGGAAACTGATGAGCAGCTGATGAGTGCCTCGCTTGGCACACATGGGGAGGAAGCAGCCAACACACCTCCTCCCGGGCTGCATCTAGGGTTCCGCCCATCACCGCATGCATCCTATTTTCGTAAGGGCACATGGTTGCTCATAATTCAAGCATCAGGTAATTCGACTAACCTATTGAAATGCAGGCCCTCTATAACTGAACATGGCTGGGTCTGTTGGAATCCCACCTCCACAAGTCAAAGCATCCCCAAATCATAAAACTGAGTTACCCAGGTTGTTCCCTAAGTTTCTTTAAAGAAACAGCACAAGCATTTTCCCCCTGAAAATCCAGAGCACAGACAGAGCTTCCTCGAAATTCTCTTACATATCTCCCCTCTCCCCACTACTTGCCACCGCCACTCGTGGTAGCTAAAAACAGTCCCTCTCTCTCCCCCTGTCCCACTCTCAATGCCATGCCTCCTGCAGATCACATGCTACCCACAGTCACTCATTTTCACGGTCTCACAATTACCCCCTTCATTTCTTGCTCTCTGTGTCTGACTTTCCAGGAGGGCATGGACTGGAGGTCTGAGCTGAGTGGGAAGCACTGGGTAATTTTCTGGCATCCCCTGACAAGCTGGAATGACAGACACAACACGCAGCCACACTTCCGGGAGTGTGTTGGCGGGAACACACCACAGCATTGACGTGGGTCTCCCACCCATCACCAGGACCAGCCCCTTCTCGGTCCAAAACGGAGACTCACACTCCAGGTAGGGAGAGATCTCCTAACGTTTGCTGAGCTGAGCAGACACGAGAGTTACAGTCCCCAGCAATACAGGGGACAAGATGCTAAAACTACCCCCTACAGGAAGATGAGCAGAGAGGCAAGTGGGGAAGAGTGAGTAGTTACTGAAAGGCCAAGGTGGAGACGTCCTCAGGGGAACAGGAGTCTTACATGACTAAACAAGGGATTAACCCCCAAAGTGTCCAAGTGCAAGGAGGCCACTGAAGCTGCTAGGAAGAACCCAGCCATCCCGATCTGCCCCTGCAGCTGGCCCAAGTGACGGCAGAGCAAACAGTAGAGTTTTTACTCCCTTAGGATTAGTCTGTGAATCCTGCCTTGCTGTGCCCTCTGCCCCTGCTCGTAATTATCTGTTTCCCATCCACACTGCAAGCTTCTTGAAGGCCAGTTCTAAAACATCTTCATAACTTCAGCATCTGATATGGTGCCTGGATTCTTAGAAAATAATAAAATCAAATTAAGGGACTTCAGGAAAAGGAAAGAATGTCTCTAATCATTGCATTTCTGCTCCATCAGTAAAAAATTAGAAAGTTTCTATCTTTCTACAAAATGTGATGGGCCCTGCTTCTTGCGATCAACTTCATGAAACTATATCAAAATTGTCAGCATCTCACAATGAGTTTTTGTAGCTTAATCACCCTTCACTGTAGAATGGATTGGAAAGCCAGACTTAAGGGAATTATTTGGTTCGTAGAGTGAGGCTTGACTGTGGGACTCTAGGAAGTCAATATGACTGGCTATAGCCTTGAAGGTGTTGGGTGAACCTTCAGGAATACAATTAGTTATTAGGAGGGTGACTTGCCTGTCTCTTGTCAGAGTCACTGCCAGCCCTGCTCTGTCTGCTCTGCATCGTAGGGAGCTGGGCCCTGACAGCTACAGTTCCCGTGCCCCCATTCCAACTGGCTTCTCATTAAGTTTGGCCAATGAGAGGCCTCGGCAGAACACTGGAGGAAGGAAAAAGCCCAGGTGCTCCCCTCACTCCATGTTTTAGGAGACATCCCAGCAGCTGCTTAGTCTCTTCTGGGGTTCCACCTCCACTGGGAAGCCACTCCCTCTATATTTCTAATTCATAAACTCTGGTAGCACCACCTCCTCTCTGTCACTCCAGCCCTAGATGTAGAAGTGGGCCCTGCTAACCTAGGACTTGCCTCACCCATTTTCCCTTTGAGTTCCATCAACTTTAATATGTAGCCAGTTTCTCATATCAATGCTCCTCTCTGGACCTGCGTGGCATAGGTTCTGTTTTCCTGGCTGAACCTTGACAAACACAGCTGCCATTTTATATGGGCCTTTCTCAGCTCCTGCAATTCTGCCTAAGCCATGAGAAGTTAGAAACTATGTATACTATAAGCCTAATGATGAAGGGTCTTTGGGTTCAACCAACTTCCTAAACTAGGCAATGACCTGGCTGGAGGAGCTTAGACAGTGGTGTGCCGGTAAATGTGTAACCGTGGGTTCTCTGAGAGATGAAACCCCTGATTTATAGCATTTGCCCATTTCCATGATGTAAGTACTCCCACCATGGTGAGTTAAGCTACCAAAACAATGTCACTGAATGTGGAATTGGAAAGAGCCCCACAATGCGATGACTGAGCAGGAGCAGCCAGTTTGCTGGATGTCTGAGGAGCAAGAACCACACGCCCTGAGGCACTGAATAGAGAAGGGCATTTGGGCAAGTATGAAATAAAACAGAGACATTTTGGAGACTATAGAGAGTGCAGAGAGGCCCAGGAGGGGAGAGGAAGCAACAGAGAGTCAAAAAGGGAATTGGGAAGAAATGACAGATGGGAATTTGGGGAGTGACGTGTTAAGAGTTGTGAGCGGTGGTTTACTCCAAGTAAAGTATGGAATCAAGAGTAACAGACCTGCTTGTCATTAATGTGTTGGAGAGCTGCGGTTATTTGGGGGGTGAATTGAAGAGCTGTGGAAGTTGCCAAAGAAGGACCCAGCCACAGGTGGGTTACAAAGGCTCATAACAGTTGCATTGCTAGAAGGGGCCTCAGAATCATCCATTCCAACAGCATTACTTAACAGATAAAGAAAGCGAGCCTCAGAAAGGCCATGGCCACCCAGGCAGAGTGGTAGAATCCAAACTCAACCTTCAGTTTCTTGCAAGACCATTCATTCATTCATTCAACAAATATTGCTTGGCAGTAGTAGAAGTCTGTTGCGAGCATTACTGACGTGGTCCTTGTCTTCAAGGACCTTACTATCCAGGGAAAGAAAGGATTAAATAGCTTTTCACAGTTCGTGACTATTTTTTTGTGTGTTAAGTGCTATGAAGAAAAAATACAGGATGCTTTAATAGACCTCACATGAAGACCTAATTTAGACCGGAAGGTGCCGGCAGGTGTCTCTGAGGAGCTCTGACACTAAGCTGAGACAGGAGTGAGGAACACGAGCCTTTCAGGCAGAGACGAGGGGAAGAGGGTTCCAGGTAGAAGGATGTCACATGCGGTGGTCCTGTTTCAGGTCTGAGTCCCCAAGTAAAGGCCACTTACAGAGCATGTCTTCTCTTGCATCACCAGACAGCCTGAAATGTGTTGAAAGCTAAAGCCCTGAGTTCAAACAAGATGATAAAGCTTTGTCATAATGCGGCATCTTGAATTTGGTGCAGATATAAGAGAGCGACTGGCTTTTACTCGTAGACTTTGAAATGAAAACGGTGGATGTCTTGAGCCTGGGCAGGGCCACCCGTGTTACTTAGCCTCTCTCAATCGCTGCACCCCACAAACTCCACACTCACGTGAAGCTCCTGCCTCTCTCTGTGAGGAAAACAGGTAAAAGAGCATGTTTTCCAGGTCACATCTTCATACTTTTAGCTGCTAAAACCCACTGTGATGTCTCTGCGTCTTCTCTGAGTGCTTGAGGTAGAGAGCGCACTCTGGGAGCGCACAAGTTCCCAGGACAATGGGCTCCCCTCCCCACCTGCAGAGGTGACAGCTGCCATCCATCCCTCTCTCCTGTGCTTTAACCCCTCCCCTCAGCCACTTTCCTCCCAGCTTGATCTTCTGAGGCTGGGAGGAGACAGGAAAGCTTACTTTTGCTTTCTTCTTGAGCGAATCCATCATATCAAGCCTCCTAGTCAATAATTCCATTTCTTTATTTTCAAATATCAACTGGAGCCTGGTTTATATTCAGTTTTTCATGACTCCTTCAGCCCTTAACTTTGGACAAAGTAAACACCACCATCACTACATCTCAGATAGATTAGCTACAAAAATTTGGATCAATTTTATTTTCCTTTTCTCCAAAATGGATGCATACAGACCAACCTTTGCATGGAAGTGTCTCTAAGGAAAAATAAACAATCCACTTGTAAATGCTCTGGATTTCTTCCTGAAGCACCATCTGGAGAGCCCAGTTCTATAATCCCGTGGATAAGATTTGACGTCTTTTGTGAGAAATGTCTTTTGCCAGGAGGCCAGAATTCCAGCCCACTAATATGTTATGACTTTTGACATGTTGCTTGAGTTCCGTCAGACTCAGTTTCCCTCCTTTACAAAATGGGATAAATAATGTCTAGTCAACTGGCACCATAGGAACAAGTCCTAAGACAATGGTGTGCACCTTAGAAGGAAGGACATCAGGGACATCCAAGATTTTTCTGACATTTTTTTCATGTTGAATTTCTGCAACTAGAGTCAGGGGCTTTAAAAAATCCAAGTGCTCAGCTAAGATATGCACACGCATCACTGTGTTTCCTTTTGGCATGTGATAAGACAGTGCATTGTGATGTCAAGGATAAGCATTTTTCATCAGTATTTTTTAAATGTGCTGAGTCTCTTTTTCCTGAGGCTCCTGGATGTAAGAGCCTGAATGGATGGGAGTTGCTGGTGTCTCTGGAGAAGCTTGTTTTCTTTCCCAGGCTTCCCAACCCTACCCAAGATCGCTTGTCATTGAGATTAACCTTCGAGGACAGGCACCCAGGAGCGGAACTCTCTGGGAGTGAGTGAGCTTTTTCAGGATGTCAGGAACGGGAGAGTGTGTGTGACTCAAGAAGGACACACATCCGTGTTAGAGAAGGGTGAGGTTGCAAAACATACCCAGGAAAGGAAGAGAGAGGATGTTATACTTTCACTACCTCGCTGTTGTGAAACCGGAAAACATCGATCCTGTCCCTCTGGGTATTCAACATTCCACTCACAAACTCCCCTCCCTGGAAACCTTCTCTGGTTCAGTTAATCAAATGTTCCAGAAGCCAGCCCTTCCCCCATCCCAACCCATAGGATTTACTAGTTTTCACGTGAAAGGTATTGATTCAGGAACTCCCGATGGCTCCCTGCTAAACCGTTGACTTCTGTTAAACGCCCTGCCTCCTAATGCATTTTGCAGGTCCCAGAATTCCGTTCTCATGTGTCCTTTTCCATTTTCTTCATTGTGAGTCCCTCCTCCTTCAAATAAACCCTCACTTGGGTTTAAGACCTTCCTGGAAGATGATTCTGTAGTCTCCCTTTCTAGAACTTCCCAACCCTCACTCTCATTCAAATGAGAGAATCACTAAAGGCCTCCTTGTCCTTGCCCCCCAGCAGACCCTCATAAATCCACAGTGAAGTTGTGGTTTTTTTTTAATTAAAGCGTCCAAATAATTAATGATCAACCCCATTCGTGCCATTGAAAACCCAAATGTCACACGGTTGAAAAGACCCAACCAAATAATTCAGTGTACCCTATAAAGCCTTGAAAAAGAGGGCCCAAGAGGCCTGCATGACTGGTTTCTGTGCTGTCTGAAAAGCTTGGTTGGGTTTTGGGCACTTGATTGGATTCCAGGAATAATGTGCCCTGAGCACAAAGGGCTCTTTTGATGTGTCTGTGCCATGGTTCCTCCCCTCCCCTCCTCACTTTACCTGGGATACACATTCTCCTTGTCTCCCAAGTTGGAAAAAATAACCCATGGAAGAGAGGAAAAAACAGCAGAGGGAAAGTCAAGGGTGGGGGCTGGGGAAACTGCAGCTCCTCGTCTGAGCTTGGTTACTGAAGTCTGGTTATTCCGGAGGAAGAGAAGAAATGGAGTTTATACAATGTCTGTGACCAGACACTGGAAAAATGTAAGGAAAAGATGCCTCTTGGTTGAATGTGGCCCCTTGAGCTATGAGTAATGAGTCTCCAAGCAACGATCTGCTACTTTCAAAGAGTCAGAAGAACTGCAGATTACCAGTCCTGGAAATCAACGTGGATTTATAAGCCTACAGGCAGAGAATCCATAGATCGAGAGTCCAGCCTGGTGATTTTTCATGAGTACCAGAATACTCAAGAAAGATGGAGAGAAAGAAGACAGAGTCCCCATTACCAGAATGCCCTGAGCAAAGTACCAGCTACAGGCCAATATTACACATTGGCCCTGGGAGACAAGGAGTGTGGTTCTATCTCCAGCTATAGAGATGCGCAGATTGGCAGCAAAGGGCAGCAAGCTGGTGGTAGTAGAAGGCTCTTCAAGGATGTCCTTCTGGGCTACCTTGAACAGGTTGTTTTCCCCCTCTAGTCTTGTTTTGCCTGTCTGCAAAAAGATGAACTTGAACCACACCAGCTTGGAGATTCTGTTTAATGGCTTAAGACAACAATCTACTTATCTAGGTCTTTAATTCTAATTATGTTCTATAAATATCTGTGTAGAGGTAGTATACATGTAGATTCATTACATTTACTCCAAGTATTTGATATTTTTGATGCTATTATAAAAGGTATATCTTTTCTAACTTTGTTTTTTAATTATTTGCTGCTAGTATATAAAAATACAATTAATTTTGTATATTGAATTTGAACACAGTGACCTCATCAAATCATGTATGAAATTAATAATTTATTTCTCAGTCTGTCTTCTTTTCACCATCAGCTCCCAGCTGGTGAGATCACAGGGAAGATGTTTGATGTATTTGTTAAGTTTCTTAGGTTGCAAGCAACAGAAACAACACTGGCTAACTCAAATGTCAAGTAGGACTTATCTTACAGCTATGGGATAGTTCTGTGAGTCACAAGAAAAAGTGAACTATCAGACCTCAAAAAAGGACAGGGCCCAGAGCAGCCTTAGGGAATAAATCCATTGTCTCTTCAGGATGCCCTATTAGGATGAACTCTGGACTTGCTTTGAGTTACTCCTCTAAAGATTCAAATTCCTCAGAGAGCAAATCGTGTTGTCCCTATTTAGGTCCAACCATTGTCCACATTGCCAGTTGGTTGACAAGACCACCAAGACTGCATGCAATTCTGGAGGAGTGGTACCCCAAAGGATATTCACCATGCTGTTATAAGAAGAAGGGAGAATTGATGGTGGAGAGGCAAGACAACGCATGACCACCACCTATAGTATCTAATTAGATCTTTCTGCCCCTCGCCCATCTTATCAGGTATACAGATTAGCACCTAAATTTTGGTGATGATGGTGGTGATGGAGAAGATTACATCTCAGCCAGCCTTATCTTCCTATCTAGACACCAAAAGCACTTGAATCACCATCAATGACCCACATTATTCATTTGTACATGAAAGTGCATCCTTTGTCTAGCTTGCTTCGCTGGGCTTCAATCAACCTGTTCTCCCCCATTAATATGCATTGTGCTGTTGAAATAGGCTGGGTTAATAATCAAATGCATGTGTGTTCTATCTTGCTTTCTTCCCTCTGTCTTCTGTCTCTTTCTAAGGGTGGTGGTGTGTTTATTTTGCTGCGGTTACTTTGGAATAAGAGACCTAGTATTTATGCTGATACAGTCAGTAACTACATTGCATTCTATCTGCTTGTTGAACTGCTGACTCTGGGCTTGAGCACACATAGTGTATAGAAGATGTTTGTGGGTTTCTAGGTGTTTTTAATCCACAAGAAAATGGACTGAGGTCACAATGATCAACTTTCTTAAGGAGAGAATTATAGTGAAAACGAAGTGAGGTTAAAAGGCTCTTATCTTTCTGATCACTCATCTCTACCTTTATTTATTGCCCTCTCTTGCTTTTATTAGCATGCTGACAGTTGGAGCCATAGACGTTTACACCAACACTCCAACTACTGCCCTGATTTCAATTCCAATTTATGAAACCTAATCTAAACCTTAAAAAGGAAGCTACAAACTATCACTTTAAATTTCAGTTTACAGAGGTCCCCAGACGCTTCCAGGAATTGAGTTGGGAGAGGTCCTGGGAATCAGAAACCAAACTACCACCTCCTTCCTCCCCTCAAAGGACCCGAGGACATTGGAAACCAAACTCATAAAATAGCATTTTCACAACATCTCATCTGAGAAGAATTACAAGAGAACATCTCATCCATCCCCCTCCCGGCAACTGGTCCTAACTAATCCCAGACAGAAGGAGGTGTCTCTTATTCTTCAAGATCACTTGAAGGACATTTCACAATTCCCCTGGTCACCTGCTTCAAAATACAAGAGCTGGATGCCAGGAAAATCTTCCTCATATTCCAAAACCAGTTCTTCCCTCAATTCAGAGCATTTGGATAATTAAAGTATAAAATTTCAGAACTGGAAGAGACTTTAAATACCATTTAGTCTAGAGGTTACAACTGGTGACCCAGGGACTGAGACAGTTTTACTAGAGCCACAGAAAGTCAAATTTTTGAATTAGTTGCCAATGCTTAGATATTGAGATATTTCCTTTTGTAAAATCTATATAGCTGTGTCTCTAGAAAAGTCAAAAGATCCAGAAACACTGTGGCCTCATTGCCACAGCAGTAATCAGAATTGGGCAACTCCTCTTTAGACGGGGTCATAAGGGAAACAATCTCCAGCACAGTAAAGAACCAACCAGGCCTGATTATCTCACTTACCTTCAATGACTAGGCCCTGTCACATCCAAGTTTGTGATTCCTGCCTTTTGCTGATGAGAAAACTGAGCCAGAAAAATGGGTTGACCAAGGTCACCAGCTATAAGTGTGAGAAGAACTAGAACCCAGGACTCCTGCCTCCTGGTCCAATGCTCTTCTCCTATAGAGTACTGATTTTAGGTTGTAGCTATGCTGACCTGGGGCAGCTGAAAAAAAGTTATAGAAAATGGGGAGGTGACATAATAAAAGTCAAAACCTACAATTTTCATATTTCCTGTCACTTTTTATAGTCCTTGGGTTGGCTCAGCAGTATGCTGATAGAGGTTCCCCTATGACCAGTAAGGAAGATAACTGGCTGATGCCCAGTGAATAGCAAAGGAAATATTCAGTGGGAAGGCTTGGAAGACCCAGGCTCATTTTTTTTTTTTTTTT